>NW_008693088.1:245492-290081 GCF_000695815.1 Acanthisitta chloris | reverse complement strand
CCCCAATAGCAGGAATAATTAAATCTTTTGCTACTCTTCGCACCCCTGGAAAGTCTGTAGAAATGGATATATAAGAGCATTAAACCTGACTGCTGTTTTTATTAAATGTGTTTCTGTAGAAAATACAGGTACTTCTGGCAGACTCTTGTTTTAAATTTAAATCCTATTCCTCTGTGGAATAAACAGAACTTTTTTAGCCAGTTTTATAGACAGTCCTTGTAAACACTGGAATCTCTCTATTACTCTGGGTCACTGAGCTAACAAATTTTAGTTTATAGCTTGAAGTACAGAGGGATCAAAATCATCACCTGAAGCCCCATGAAAAAAAAAGCTGATAAATTGATTGATAATGTAAACCGTTTGATCTGAGACTTAACTGGCTTAAAAATGGCTTTAATTTTTAGGCAGCCCTAATTTAAGTAATTAATTATACTAGGAACTCCTGGTAGGAAAATTCATTTACAGAAGTTTTGAATGTATACTCACATGGAAAACTCTTTGTTGCCCTGTCTTGTCTGTTTTCCCATGTTCATGAAATCAGAAAGGATGTCAGAAGTAAGAGGGATTTGCCATCATACTACCTTTGCATCCTGTCAGTAGAGCTTTGATTTTCCCAGACCTTTCAGCAACTCTTCACATCTTTTCCAGTTCAGACAAACCTATGGCCAAGTCAAAATTGATTTTATTTACCCTGTTAAATTTGGGCTACATTTTTAAAGAAATTATGATTAAGAGATGTGAGCACATACAGCTTGAAACATTGGGTTTGAAAAGATGAGAATAGAACCAGTAACCCTTCTTTTGTGTGCAGCCCCAGACAAAGTGAGAGATGTTACTGCAATGTTGCTAAGTGATAATAGTGTCCGAATTACGTGCAAAAATGGGGAAGTGAATGGAGAAAAAACAATATTTGAATTGATTTGGGAGAGTGATGGAAAAAACACCACCAGAGACAATCATTGTGATTTTAAAAAAGAAAATCTCTTGTACTTGACAAAGTATACATTTAAGGTAAGTAGGGTTATTAAATTAAAATATATGAAATATTTCTGTATATTCATTGTTTAAGCAGATTATACTTGATTCTAGGAAAAAAAGGTCAAATATGGTGGCAGAGGAGTTAATCTATGGGTCTGTAGGCCACAGATGTAAAGTAGAAGATATTATTTTGGAAATAAAATGCCTATGTGCCTAACCTATCAAGCAAACCCTTGTGTACTATTCCACATAGGTTCTGACAGCATGAAAAATACAAGCTGAATAGATTGTTTGTACTTGGGATAGAGAGAAATTTGGGAATTCTCTTAAATTTAAAATAGTTTCTTCAGTATGACTGATAGTTTACTGTTTAAAACACATTCCACTTAATGAATATGTGAGTGTCATTTCATTCAGAGTACAAATGTGGGATTTAAGTCTTCAGGTAATTGCTCAGAATGAAATTGTTAGGATTTTTTTCACTGTGAAGATTTTTGATGCTTCGGGGACTAGTTAGTGTAAAGCAGTTCAGATGCCTTTGCATGTCCATACATCAGCCTTTTACAAGCCAGTCTTTGTTTCCATATAAAATATATCATCCTCTCTTTACAAGCTTCACTTTCCTGAAGGCCTCCTGCTATCTTCTCTTCTGTCAGGCATTTCACCTTTTTTTGGGTTTCTTGCTTGCAAAACCAATGGTCTCGTGTGATTCCCTTATATGACCACTAGGAATGGTGGTCCTGTCTGTAAAGTTTAGCCAAGAAAGTATGAATGATGAGGTTACTTTTAGGAAGCAGTTTTGCTTATTTCTAACAGTCTTTCCCTCTTTTCTCTGTTTTTACCTGAAGAAATCAGAGAACTTGAGTAGTCTTGGTTTTATTCCAAGATTTTATCAGTGATTTCCCAACAAATCCTGCTCAGACAGCTTTATATTTTGGAAAAAAGATGAGGTCCTGTAGGAGCAAAAGATTCTTGCAGTGTCTCAATAGCACAAGTTCCCTGCACTCTTCTAAGGTTTTTGTACAATACTTACTGTGAGCAGGATTCCTTACAGAAGGAATTTGCTTCTGCCTCTGTCTAAACCTTGGCTTCTGTTTTGCACTTATTTTGCCCAATTCTTACTGGGAAAACAAAGAAAGCCTTATGGCCTTGACTGGTAGTGAAAGGACTCTGGGTCAAATTATAGAAGACTAAAGAACAAAACCCCAGTGTGAAATATTTGATGTACAAACTTCAAGTTGCCTTTTAGATCTGATAGGAATTTAAATTAAAGAAATTTAAATATTGAATAAATGTTAAATCTATGACAAAATATAAACACAACAAAGCAAAGTTAGTATTTTAACACCTGGTATAGTACCCAAATGTTAATGATGCAAGAAAGTAGATTATTTATTTAAACTTCTATGAATTACCTCCCATACAGAAATTTGTGTTTAAAATATTGAATTCAGTTTACTATTGGTATATTTACTGTTGAAACAAATGTGTTATTTTATGTTGCATGGCTATTTTTCAGATTTGAGAAACTTGATAAGATATAAAGTTGATTTTTCCTTGAGATGGTCTGACTTTGATTTTGTAAAATGTGCTTCCTATTTTGTTAATTTTTTTTCCTGTCACCTACATATTTTTGGATCTAGATCTTCCTGTACCTTGGCTAGAAAACCGAATGACTTTACAGATATAGACAGCATATACTGCTGTCAATGAGGTTGATTAATTGAAAATAGATGGATGAATTTCAAATATCGATTGTGTTTAATTTTTTTTAAAAAATGTATGCAGAAATTTTTACTTCTCATACCTTAACATCTCTGTTATTCTCACCCACTGCATGCAGATCTTTGTGTATAATGGACAACATAGAGGACCCCCAGTAGAGACTACTATAAAAACCAGATGTAAGTAAATATATACAAGATATATTAGTTATTTTCTGAAAAAAAACCCCAACAAAAGAAAACCAAAAAAACCAAAAATCAATGAGCCGTGGTTCTAGGAGGTATACAGATTTGAAAAAAAAGAAAAGTAATTTAAAAATAGTAAATGTATTCTTTTTCGGTTGCTAGATAATTCGAGAGCCCTCATTATATTCTTGGCATTCTTGATCATTGTGACATCAATTGCTTTGCTGCTGGTTCTGTACAAAATCTATGATCTCCACCAAAAAAAGCTTAGGTAAGCTTCATGTATCTCTCCTTCTCTTACATAGATGGGGATGGGAGGCTTTCTGTTTTTCCACAATATTTCCCAATGGGTAGTGCAAAAATGTTACAAGTTTGATGTTTCATTAATACTGGGAAAAAATATCTTTCTATCTTCTAATCCTTTCGAAAGAAACTCAGTTTTTGGTGTTTGTCTGGCAACACTAATAGAATGAAATAGATTTGACATCTCTCTGCTATACCCTTGTCAAAGGCACAGAAGAACTGATCTGCTAGAACAAAATGTTTTGTCCCTAGTTTTGTGAAAAAAATATACAGAAATATCTGGAAAACATTTCCTTCATAATTTAAATCAAAAATAATGAAAATAATACACCCTTTCTTGGAACACTTTAAAAGGCTTGTTCCCCCCAAACAATATCTCGGGGAGGCTTTGTTTCTTATAGCAATCTCTGGATGGCTCAGCAGTTCTGTAGGACAGTGGATGGTGACAGAAGAATGGCTGTTGCCTTCCCTGGTGCCTGTGCCAGAGCCATGGAAAGCCAACCTGACTGCTGCTGTTGCTGTGGAGGGAGGTGGCGCAGTGTGTGAGGGAACATTTCCTGCTGGTAGATACTGAAAAGTTAGGGCAATTTCTTCTGAAACCTCTCAGTCCTCTGGCAACAACAGAAAATTCAGTGACTTATCTCTTCCAGACCCTATTCCCTCCCTACTCTACCCCTTGGGGGACAGGGACATGCTCTTGCTCAGATGCAAACTTTTATGCTTAGGGAAGCAAAATTAATTTTTGCTTGTGCATCTCCAGAGAGTCTGACTTGTTCTTGGCTACTTAGCATTTAAACTTAATTTCATTATATTTTATGCATGTGTTCGTTTTCTGTCACTAGCAAGAGAAATGAAGATGGTGTGAGCAGTCACTCCAGTGAATAAATCAAAGACATGGTTGCTGTAGGTGACATGGAAAAAATTAGGCAAGCTTTACTGCTTTTCAGTGTGGTCCCCTTGTTTCTCCTCCTCAGTAGTGCTTGGGGTAGGAAGACAAGTATCCCAAACACCTCTGCATAGTCCCAGTTGTAGCACTCTTGTAGTGCAGTCTGCTGGCTAAGAACAGCCTTAGTGTTCACATACAAAACTGATTTTATTTAAGTCATTATCGTATATGTGTCTTACTATTCAAATAGTTAATACTATTGATTGTTATATAATATTATTATTAACTATTAAATAGTTAATACTAAAATAGATACTTTTGTTTCTTACAGCAATTCTTCTGAAGGTGTGAACCTTGTTTCAGGTGAGTATCTTTATATATTTAGCAACTGGAAACAGTCTCAGGTCTTGCTGCCACCTTTGGATTATTTGTGTTCCATGTTATGTTCATAGATTACAGATATCAGCATGATAACCCCCTATTTGGAGGGAAAAAATAGTCATAGATTACAGATATCAGCATGATAACCACCTATTTGGAGGGAAAAAATAGTAAATACATAGCAGAAATATTTATACTTGAATGAAATGGAAGTTTATCAGTGTTTGAAAATGCTTAGATGTTATTTCATTACAAACCCTCTTTTGTTATCCCAGACAATGTTTGTGATTTTGATTAACACTGACAGTAAGTCCAGAACCAAACACAGCTTCAACCAGAATTTCCCTTCCCTGTGCACCTTTTTCAAAGCAAGAAATTAAACATTAGCCAGTTGGTTTTCTTACTGAAAAATTTTGAAGGCTTTCAAATCCCAAAGACTGAAATTGAACATTTTGTGCAACTTTTTGCACAAGATTTCAAAGTCTGTGAAACCAGTCAACACCGGAAAGCTTCAAGAAAACAATAATTTCGAACACTCAAACCCACAGGAATTAAATGTCTAGTTAGAGAGACTGAAACTTGTTCCATTATTATCATTCAAGATGATATTACAGATTATTGCAACTCAGAGAATAGGTTGAAGGAAAATTTGGAAAATTAGGCAATATATGTTGCTGTATTTGTAGGTTGTTTGCACAGTAATCTCTTTTACCACTGACAACAATTGATCAGAATTGAAGTAGAAGACAAGGCTGTGTGACTGTTGTGGGTGCTGGGGCTGTTGCTGTGACCTGAATGTGACAGTTGCCTCTTTGTACAAAGCACTGTTGATGCAGTGTCCCTGAGTGTGGCCTCCTCCAGAGGATCTCCAGTCAGTCAGCAGAGCTGAAAAAGTTCTCTTATTCCTGTGGCCTGTTTGCTCAACAGCTGGCTCAGACAGCACCAGTTTAAAAAAGAAAAAAAATATATATGTCAAGTTAGAATTAAGAGGCTTATCCTTTTGTTAATTTAACTGACAATGCGAGAATCACATTGACTGAAATGTAATGTACATTTTCAATGTCAGTTAAAAATAAATGTTTGACTTATTTACAGTTAAAGATGATGACAGGCAACTTCTGAACATAGAACCAATACCTTCTGAGCAGTTGCTGGACACATACAAGAGGAAGATTGCTGATGAAGGAAGGCTTTTCCTGGATGAATTTCAGGTTTGTCCTTGGCTCAAAATATTTGTACAGATTTGTACAACAATTTGTACACAGATTTGTAGCCAGGTGGTTGGAAGAATTCCATTCAGTAGCATGTTTGAAGTAAATATAGTGGTTATAAATTAATAAATATTTAAAGAAGAAAAAGTCTATATAATTGAGTGAGTTCTCATCTAAGGCCAAATAGGCCTCAGTTAATTTTGCTACCAATCTTTCCTCATTGTAAAAAATGGAACTTTTCTTCTGGAGGTGTTTTCCACCAAAAGTATAAAAGAAATAGTCTAAATATTTCTCATTCTAGCACACCTTCCCACATAGCCATGGGGATATAATTAATATATAATTGTGGAGATATATATTTTTATGTTAAGGGAAAGAATTTTTTTCCCTTTAGATATAAAAAACATATAAGGTAACATCATATGAAGTAGAATGTTATCTTCCAGATTCAGAGGTACCAAATTTTTAGCAGATGCATTTGACTGTAAGTAGAAGCTATTTTAAATATTTGCTTGCTTGCCCAATAAAAGAAACTTTGTATTTTACAGAGTATTCCTAGAGTTTTCAGTAAATTTTCAATAAAGGAGGCCAAAAAGAGCCATAATCAGAACAAAAATCGTTACATTGATATTCTTCCATGTGAGTATTTGTTACAATTTTGGCATGTTTTATAAATATTTGATTTCTCACTGCCTTGAGATAATATAATTATTTTGTTTCAAATGATTTGAACAGATGACCATAACCGCGTTGAGCTCTCAGAGATCCCAGGAGATCCAGGATCAGACTATATCAATGCAAGTTATATTGATGTGAGTGACTTTTACTTAAGTCTTAGGCACTACTGAAAAAATCCTGTGGTCTGTACATTTCATGCATCAAACACCTTTGAGGGTTTCCATCTGAGTTGTTTCCATCTTTGTAATGTGTTCGGTATGATTGAACTGTTGCATATTGAATTTCTTTTTAAAGCTGTAAGTCTTTTAGAGTGTTCATGCTTTATTTCTAAAAGTTGGTAACAATGTACTTTTTATAGGGCTTCAAAGAACCAAGAAAATACATTGCTGCACAAGGTAATTTTTAACCTTAAAAGACTATGCTTTCATTATTCACCCATTTTTGTTAGACTAGTAAAAACCTATTAGCAAATTTAAAGAAAAATGAAAATCTGACATTTTGAAATTTAATATGAAAAAGTTGCCAAGGAGTTTTTGCTTAGGGAATTTCATGAATGTGAACATGATTATGAATTGTACTTCAAAGGCAGATTTCTCATGTTGTATAATTTTACACCAGAAGTTTTCATATTTTATAGCTGTGCACTAAAGATACAAATGAGACTTTTAAAATGTTGTAGTCTAATGGCAGCAGTTGTAATGAAATCAAGTGTGTGGTTGTTATTTGCCTGGTCTCTGGTTAACTTTTCAGGCTGTATGGCCAAGTGTGTCAAGAAGGCAAGTGTATTTTCTTCTAGCTGTACCCTGAAAAAGTCTCTTAAAATATCTCTACTAGGCCCCAAGGATGAAACTACACATGATTTCTGGAGAATGATCTGGGAACAGAAGGCAACGATTATTGTCATGGTGACTCGCTGTGAGGAAGGAAAGAAGGTGAGAACCATCCATCTTCCATCCTTCCATCTAGCTTTCCATCCATCTTTTGTCTGAAAACAGAGTGGATTGCAGAATCGCATTTTCTTCATTGTAGTTTGTTTTCATTCTTTGCTGGCTCTCATTGTGGCAGAAGCTGTGCTGGAAAGGATGCCAAAACAGTGTTGCCTTATGAATTACCAGTCGTGTCAGAAAATGTCACTTTAGTCACAGCCAGAAGTAGCACAGGGTGAGCTTCCAAATTACAGCTAATTAATCCAGAAAAGGGCTCAAGGTAGAAGTCTAGCTCATCAGAGACCTGTCATAAAAGGTGCAGTTTGTATTTTTCTTCTGTCTATTCTCATATTCCATGTTCTCAGTAAGTCCTAGAGAGAATATTTTTCATGTGTAGTCCTTGTCTTTTCTTTAACTGGAAGGCTGGGAGCTTCTGGCTTGCTTTTGTTCCCTATTCCAGACCCAGCAAGAAGAAGGGCAACTACTATTTTATCTGCTTTTAAAGATGGTGGCAGCATGCAGACTTACAGCACACGCAAACTGATATTATAGGCAGGCAGGAGCCACATCCCTCACTGAAGATGGAAAAAGAAGCTGTGGAAGTAGCTGCAAAGGTTTCTACAGCCTTCAGGAGACAGCAGCAGTAGCTGTTCATGTTTTCAAGAAGCATACAGGATTTTTTTCCCCCACTTTATTCTCGAGTTAAATCCCATGGCAATAAACTTCAGGTCAGAGACCTGAATTGTTGGATATTTGGGATTATTTACCTAAGCAGTGACAGCCTTTTCAGGAGAGGACAAGACCTGTGAGAAATTGAAAAAACTATACTAAGTTGCCACCTGCTTTAAACTAGACCTTTTTTTTCTAGCTCTCAGCTCTCTGCCACTTTGCTGTCATCCTGCTCACCTAACTTCATGTCTTCATAGAACAAATGTGCCCAGTACTGGCCATCAATGGAGAACGGATCTGCAACATATGGGGACATCACTGTGAAGATCAATGAAAGTAAAACATGTCCAGACTATGTCATTCAGAAACTACACATCACAAAGGTAAGTTGATTCAAAAATGTAAGGCTGACTGGAACTGGAGTGTCTGTTTGGAGCCTGTGCTTTTAAGAGAGAAGAGTCAGCTACCCGTGGAAGATGCTCTGCAGTGTTTTTCTAAGCCACATATAGTTTGAGAGAAAACTTCTTAGACATAGGTGTCATTCCTTGCAAGACATATGAGTTAGACATATATTTCCCAACTACAAAATGTGTTTTCTGTAATACTATGGGATTTACATTTAAGATTAAACTATTAATATGCTACTAAGTATTAGAACCATAATATATACACTGGTTTCCTTATGTATTTAGTTTGTTAGCACAGAAATTTTGCTGGTTTGTGTCTATCTCAGCAAGCAAAATCAATATGACTCATAGAGCAGCATTATCTACCCTTGTGATATTTGTACTGTGGAACAGTTACAAATTCTGGTAATCTCAAGTGCATTTATAAGCATAAGTGTTTTAAAATTACCATTTAGCTATGTATAGAATCATTAAGACTGGTTAATTGCTCCCTTTAATACATCTGAATTCATGTTAGTTGCTCTATGTGTAATTGCAAACAAAATTTCCCATCTAAGACTAAATGCTTATCTCAGGTCCTTTGCAAAAGTATTTCAGTGAGGATAAATGGAGTGTAAGTCATAGCTAAAAGCATTAAGGCTCAAAGAGTAAATCTGCTGATAGGTCTTCAGTAAAGGCAACAGACTCCACCCATCTTGATCCATGATTACAGCTGGAAATTCCAATTCTGCTGTCTCATGTTGCATTAAAATTCACTCAGGAAGCAGTTTGATTAAAAGAGAGTTGTAACTTAGTGTGAAGTCAGTGAACATATCTGCCTGAAGTCAGTGAGAATATCAGAATGTTAAGAATTAACTATTAACAAAGACATTGCTCTGTCACTTGAACAATCTGACATTAGAAATGAGAGATTGCAGCAGGTTGAGCACTGATATTTATGAGCTGTCTGCTCTCTGTTCCACTGACATATTATTATAGATAAAACAAATGTTCGTTGTAGAATTTAAGAGTGATCGCTGGCAAGAAAGTGGAGACTTCTGCTGTTCTGGTAGAATAGTGATGTATAATTACAATGGCAAATAACTGTATGAATAACTGTGCCACAGCTGGATAATTCAACTTTGAGCAAGAATTTGGGGCTTAATTAGTGAGGAAATGGCTCTATAGCCATACTAGTTCTTGGCCAGAAAAAGAACATCATTGAGATGTTTATCTCATTTTGTATTATAATTATATCAAAATGTATGTATTCTCTTTTAATTTGCAGCAACATATCAAAACAGAACTCAAGACTTCACACCTTTAAGATTTAACCTAGTGACTTAGACTTGTGTATATATCTATATATATTAAAACCCTCATGTTTTGGATTTTCTAGGGAAAAGAAAGGACAGCTGGAAGAGATGTCACTCACATTCAGTTCACAGGTTGGCCAGACCATGGAGTCCCTGAAGATCCACATCTTCTCCTCAAACTCCGACGCAGAGTTAATGCTCTCAGCAATTTTTTTAGTGGCCCAATAGTGGTTCATTGCAGGTTAATAAATAATTTTATTTTTTAATAAAATTGTAATGTTAAATGAGCATGAAATGAAGATATTAAAAAAATGCAGCTGGCAAAAGTGTTTGGCTGATCCAAAATTTTATGACTTGAACACTTGAAAATGAGACAGCTGAAGATGCACAGGAAGGCCTGTTGTCTGAAGGATACACAGGATATAGAGGTTGATAAAGCCTGAGGAGTTTTGGAAAACAGCCAGATAAATGTTAGGCTGGTCTGGCTATAAGCATCACATTTGGCAATGTTGGCCTTGCTTTCATTAAAAGACACTAAAAATACATTATTTGTGTTGTCAATGAATTTACAACAAGAACGGTTTTCAGTTGGTTTGAATGCTGTTGTTACACATTTTCACTTTTGCTCTCTCAAGGACTGCTCCCCTCTCAGGGTGGGACTGGGAGGTGCCATTCCCTCTCCATAACCAAATGCCTTTATGCTTTGCAGTGCTGGTGTTGGGCGCACTGGGACATACATAGGAATTGATGCCATGTTGGAGGGGCTGGATGCAGAAGGCAGAGTGGATGTTTATGGCTATGTTGTGAAGCTGCGGCGGCAGCGATGTCTCATGGTCCAAGTAGAGGTATCTCACTAAAGCTCCTGTCACTGAGAACTATCCTGTGCTAGGTCTTCATCAGTATTTCTCAGAAGTCACTGTTCAGTCTTGGATACTGCTGCAGTTCAGTTGAAGTTGTTTGTAGAAAATACAGCTCTGAAAAATACAGAGTGGAAAACTTCCAACACAATTGTTCAGTTTTAGAAACTTCACCTTTGTAACTTTAGATTTTAGAAAAGGAATCCAAGGAGAACAATTTAGATTTGATAATTCAGTTTTAGCATACAGTTCAAAAATTCAAAATTGAACTTGCAGAGTCAAACTTGATTTTCAAATTCTAGGTGTGATGTTCAGTTGAGATGAGACTACAACAAAAGTTATGGATGGATGGACAGATACAATGCATGTATTTAACTTATTTAAGTGTTTTGCAGTTTTAATGCTTGTATTTAATGCCAATGCTTAATATTATTAGTACTAATAATAGTATTATGGGAGTAACACTTCCTTATAATGTTTTTAAGAAGTGATATTATTAATTCATTTATTTTTACTCTTTAATAACTTCATGTTTAAACTCTTCAAATGGGAAACACCAGTCACAGTACATCCTTATCCATCAAGCGTTAGTGGAATACAATCAGTATGGAGAAACAGAGGTCAGCCTGTCAGAGCTGCATTCCTACCTTAACAATCTGAAAAGAAAAGATCCTCCGAGTGATCCTTCTCTGCTGGAGGTGGAATTTCAGGTAAAGAAGCACTGCATTCTAGTGCCCTTACTTCCCACTTACATTAGAAAGTGTCTTGCACAGTAGTCATGAGATAGAGACACCATGTGTAATAGATCACTTCTATGCTGGTTTATTTCTCTGTCACAGAAACAGTTTCTTTGCCTTCATGAAAAAAATACAAAAGCTGTAAATTAATGAAATTTTATTTCTGCTTTTGATCTCAAAATTTTTAACAAAGATGGAGTTCTCAGAACAATTACTTGTGTCTGCATACATGATTTCCTCTGCCATAGTACGTGGTACAGCAGGCATTTTTACACTGGAGTTCAGATATGACCAAAGTTAAAAGAATTAATGTAAGGAATGAGGCACTATGAGATGAAGACTGGGTGTAAATGTCCTGAGGAGACAAAGATCTCAGGAACCATTTTAATCAATCATGATACAAATCATCCTCTTTCTTTAGCGATTACCTTCCTATAAGGGGTGGCGGACACAGAACACTGGGAATCGTGAGGAAAATAAAAGCAAGAATAGGAATGCCAACATAATTCCATGTAAGTATTTTCCATGAAGTTTCCCTTATCTGTTATCTCCTACAAGAAAAATTTTGAAAAAAATGTGTAAGTTACCCTACAGAGTGGTATTTAATTCATTTTCTCAACACTAAAATTAGAAACTTCTCATAGTGTTTTAAAAAAGAAGTGATGACTTTTGAACAATGTGAGGTATTGGGAGTGTTGAAGTTTATTTCAACCGAGGTAGTTTCTGTTCTGCAGTTTGTTGTGAAAGGATTGGCTTTTCTCTATTCCCCCTGTTTCCACTGATGCCATACCTGAGGGGCTGTGTGGTGTGACAGTGACACTTTGTCTCATGCAGATGACTTTAACCGAGTGCCGATCAGGCATGAAGATGAATGCAATACGGACGGTGAACATGATTCAGATGAATCTTCAGATGATGACAGCGACTGTGAGGAATCAAGCAAATACATCAATGCTTCCTTCATAACTGTATGTAATTAGAGGATCCATTCTAAGTATTTCACAAGCTTTCAGCTAAAAGTATGTTCTAGCTAGAGCTCTTATTCTCTTGTTGGCTTCATAATAGAATAGGATTTACTTGAATAAGGGGGAAAGAACTCATAGTCGATTGGCAAATCCAAGTATATTTAAAACCACTAGCTTTCAGGCTGACCTCATGATAACATGTGTTTGTATCAGTGGGCATCTGCATACGAGTTAGGCCATATTAATATTTTCTCTGTTAGTGAAATATGAGTATAATTATTCACATATTCAATACCCTACTAGTGAAAATGGGAACTGTCATTTTTTGGTATCATTATGCATCCTAAGAAGGAGAGCAGTTATTGGTCACTAATGAAGTAACTGATTTTAATGGAATTACTACCTAAGTTCCATTTATCTGAATCCTTTCAAATGCTGCAGTTAGGATACCTATTCAGGGTAAATGTGTCTTTACTTTAAGGTAGCTCAGTGTGAGCTGACTGGTGCAACAACTTTGTTTGGTATAAACACAATTTTTTAGTGATAAAATTAAACAGCTGTGTAGAATTGAATGTTTTAGCCCTTAAAAAAATATACGTTGCAGAAAATGGCAGGTCACCCACTGGAGCATCAGTATATCTTATTGTCAATCTGTAAGTAATGTTCTTGTCAGGAGGATTGAGTTTCATGCCCTACGGATCATAGAATTCCTGTAAGACCATTGGTTGCTGTGATTGTCTTCTTTTCCCTGTAAACAAAATAGTTTGTTAATTTATTCCACTGGGTATTTCTTAAATGACAATAAGTTATATTGCTTAACAATCACATTTCAAATGAATTCAAGAAAAAAGAACAAGACATTTCTTTTCTAGGGTTACTGGGGTCCAAAAGCCATGATTGCAACACAAGGACCACTGCAGGAAACTATCTCTGACTTCTGGCAAATGGTGTTCCAAAGAAAAGTCAAAGTCATTGTTATGCTGACAGAGCTGAAAGAAGGAGATCAGGTGGGGCATCATCTGCACACTGACATGTGAAGTGTCCTCTGTAAGGACAACACTGCACTGCACTTTCTCATTTCCTCACTCCAGTTGTGTGTTTCATAGGATGAGGAATTTGCATTTCTAATCTAATTTGTTCTATCATTTACCTACTTAATTGACTTTCTATTGAATTTTTGAGGGATGAGTGTATGATGCTATATTTTAAAATACAATGAAATTCCTACTACTTTAAAGTCAGTACATTCTGTATGTGCAAGTGGAAGGCAAAATAAAGGAGATTTAAATGGTAATCACTGACTTGTACTTTTATGCATTGTAGGAACTCTGTGCACAGTATTGGGGAGAAGGAAAACAAACATATGGTGGCGTAGAAGTTCAAATGACAGATGTCAACTGTGGTACCAGCTATACCATACGTGCCTTTGATGTTACACATCTCAAGGTAAAAGTTTCTTTGCAAATTCCAAAAGGAAGTTTAAAAGGAATTTTTAAATTTAAAAACAAATTTATAAACTTAGTGTAAAGAAAAAGAAGGGACAGTTCCCACTGCAGTTGCCTCCTGCTCTAAGAAATGGAAATATTTTTCTCTGCCAGACCAGCAGTCAATCATGATAAATTAGCTCAAGTTTCATATTTAGTGAGTTGCTGAGATGGATTCTCAGGAAATGAGCTGTGTTTTGAAGTCTGAGCAAAGCTTGGATGTCTACCTACCTCATATTCATGAAGTAGAACTCACATCATCCTGCAGTTCCTCAGCAATATAATTCTTCCTTTGTAGAACAGCTGCCATAGAGGTACTAAGTGAATCTTTATTTTAACCTGAACATCTCTACTGCTGTTTTTCAGACAAAAGAAACACAGAAAGTGTATCAGTATCAGTATCATAAGTGGAGTAGCTATGATGTTCCAGAAAACCCCAAAGATTTAGTCAGCATGATTCTCAACCTTAAACAAAAACTTCCAAGCAGAACAATCACTGAGGACAACAGGAGAAACCGCAGTGTCCCACTTGTCATCCACTGCCGGTGAGTCTGAATTCAGCACATAGGTTCACCTAGCTGTAAATTCTGGATATACATAGCAACCGTAATTTTGGGATGCTTACCTATTCCCACAAGCCTTTCCATATGCCTGGAGCTCAGCTCTCCTGAGGAGATTACATACACTAATGAAGATCAGTAGAGTTTATAAGTTCAGCTCTCTTTCTCCAGTATATAAGTCCACTTCTTTTTGGACCATTTCCAGGACTAGCATTGCATATCATCTAAACCAGAGGATAATCCTGCTAGCAATAGTTGAGACTGTAAATCTGATATTTTGTATTTCTCTCTTCCCCTTATGTGGCACTTGAGACCCAGATAGCCTCTAGGTAAACTATGTCTTGTGTGAGTCCTACAGATGTACTTAATTGTGACAATTTCAGTTCATTAAAAAATGTTTAGAAAATGTAATTCATTATGAAGATTTTGAAATATACCTAACATCGAGTTAGAAGACTTGCTGAATTTACATTGTAAATTTACATGTATGTTTTACATCATCTTCTAGTGATGGATCACAGCAGACTGGTGTATTTTGTGCTTTAATGAGCCTCTTGGAAAGTGCAGAAATAGAAGAAGTAATAGATGTTTTCCAAGTAGTAAAAGCTCTTCGTCGCACCAGGCTGGGAGTGGTCTCCAACTTTGTAAGTAAATCTTATGAATTGCCAGAACAAATTATGAGATTACTTATCATGGTCATTATCCTCATAACCTTATGCATAATACCTGTATAATAACTGTGTCTCCATGGCACAAACTGTGCATTTACTGACAAACCAGACCTAAATGCCATTGATATGGGGCAGTTTTCTAGATGACTTTCCTAGACTCCTTACAATACGTATTGTTTACAGCTTAGGAACTCTAAAAAACGTATTTTTGGTACTTTATGAACCAAGAGGATACTGAATGACAAGTCTGATGCAAGCAGTTACAGAAAGGTTATGTACACGTCAAATCAAAATAAAACATAGGAGCAACACTCTGTATGCCAAAAACTGTGGAAGCTGCTTCATATGCAGTTTTGCATGTTCAACTACACATTACATTTCTAAAATTTAAAAAATGCTCTGAGCATTCCATTCACACTAACTTCTCTTTATCTTTAAGGAACATTACCAGTTTCTGTATGAAACCATTGCCAGTACCTACCCTGCACAGAATGGACAAATAAAGAAGAACAGCCAACAGGAAGATCAAGTTGAATTTTGTAGTGAAGTAGGAAAACGAGATCAGGAAACTGATTTGATCACTATTGACCTTACCCCACCAACGCCAGAGGAAAATGAGCCTCCTGAAATACGTGATGATTCTAAGGCTGCAGGTAGCACTAAGGGAACAGAAAGCTCTACAAATGGCCCCACAACTCCAGTTCTAACTTAGAGGCTATACTAAAAAAAATTTTAAAAGTGCTTTTTCACACGCCAAAAATCTTAAGCAGAATAAGAAGCGTAAGATTTCTTCCTCTTCCCACATTTTTTTTTGAAAATGTTTAGTTGCATCAGGTTTTCAAATGTACAAATTTAAAGGAATACTTGAAACTTGAAAAGAGCAACAAAGAACTGTGAAAGTACAATTTCTATGTTTATTTGCATGTAATACTTCTTCAGAAACCTAGCCACTATTTTTATACTTTTCCTTTTAAAAATATATCCAGTGTAATACTATGCTGAGCAGTGGGAGGGAAATTTTTTACTTCTGTAGCGAGGAGAAAAACAACTCAGAACAACAAGGTTAGTGTGTTGCAAACCAGGTCTGTCCTCAAAACTATTAGCAAGTAAGTTCACCAACTTGATAAGCATATATTATAGTATTTCAGGAGTGCTGATCAAGCTCTGCATTAATAATACTCTGTGGGACTTGTGGGACCTTGGAAAAGTTTTAAAAGCTTATAATTTCCATCATATGATAATTCCAAGGAATTCAGGCTGAAGAAGAATCTGTAAATCCTCTGGTATCAATGTGAAATAGAAATTTTTGCATTTTTCTGATTTGCCTCAAGGTGTCCTTGTTGCTCCACATATATTAATCTGATATTCCGATGTCAGACTCAAATAAGAGTTTGGAGATCGACATTTGCATCATTGCAACTGTTCTGATAGAAAACAAATTCTGTTTACTCTTAAAGCTCAAAATACTGCGTGCTTGCACATCTATTTGTAATGCTTACTTTTATTTAAAGGGACTGCATCCATGAATGCATCCAACCTGTTTTCAGAATTGGAAAATACTTAGATGCTTTTCTTCAAATCCTTGTAGATTTTTATTAGTACTGGATTTTATTTTTGTTCATTCTGAGGTTTTGTATGTTACAGTTGTGTTATTTTTACTATTTCTTGCTGGATTTTAGCCTACTGTTTTCAGAACAAATAAAAAAGGTAATTAGTAGTTGACAAGATGGAAATTATTTTGTTCTCTAGGAATCTGCAAACGGATCATTGCCTTTGAAATGCACAAAATCTTGTGCTGTCCCATACATGGGTAAAATTTACAAATTTCAGTAGGAAAACACACCATCAAATTCTTATAAAACTGTGTGTCTGCCCAGGTAAGTGTCATGACTCTCTCAGAACAGAGGAAGGAATCTTCATTTTCCTTTTGCTTGAAGCCATTAAAGGAACAGTCATGCAACAGATTCAGTGCTCCTAGTTTATCACTGCTTATTCCTAATTTCTCATTACAAAACATAATTGAATACTTAGAGAGCCATCTAAACAACATGTACAGTCACACTTGATTGAAACACTAATTTAATTGTGCTGTGACTCTAGATCAAATATTTCATTCACAATTATCAGCTCAGACAAGTGCTTCCTGGCAGTCTTGCTTGAATAAGTGGCAGCAAGCAACCACAGGGGCAGTGGGATTCCCACTGGCTGTCAGCTGTTCTGCCTTTTCAGCTGCAGTTGAGTTAGGTGATAAACTAACAAAGCTGAGGGTATCATCCATGGAGGAAAAGCTCTAGGGACTAAATGGGAAGATAATCTGAAAAAAATTGTAGGCCCAGAATCTGATGGCTAGATTTAGAGGAACACGTCAAAATTGCAAATTTACACACCTTGAAGATCAAAAGAATAAGGAGCCTTGGATGCAGATTGACTCACTGGTGTTCATTGCATGACAGAGAAAAATTAATTTATTTTCTTTCTTTTAAGACTTGGCTACTGTAAAACCTCTTGAGGTAGCAAAATAAAGAGGTGAGTGCCATGACCTACTGTAAGGATGTGGAGACAGAGACTAATCACACTTTTAATAATAACAAAAAATCTGTCCAGATTAAAAAATTACAGCAAAATTTTCATTTTGTGTTAAATTTGAGGATACTCCTACACTTAAATTTCTTGAAAAATGATTCTTGTGGGTTTTAAGCTACTGCAGCACCTGATCTGTAAACATTTTTTGGGATTTTGTTATGCTTAGGTTATTTTCTAGAATGATTCCAGTGTTTTTGATGGCATTTTAAAAATGAATTCCAGGTTAACACTTGATTTGTGCATGTATTTTGCAAGAAAAGTCCTGAACTATGTTAAATTTTGCTTCATGCATGTCTTTATCATAAGCCTAATCACAGAAACAAAGCTTTACACTGAAATTGCCCTCATGTGCCTAGTGTTGAACCACTTTTGCAGTAAAGTTCCTTACAGTCAGAAGGAGATGAACTGAGCTCTTGAGTTTTAATTAATTTCAAATTAAACAACACTTTGTACAATTAAATCTCATTAAATCCCAGCGTGATGATGGAGGGAGCCTGTTTTAACACAGCTTAGAGGTTCTGATTGCTCCTAGGATCTCTCTATGTGTGTGCCAGGGATGGTTTTTACCTTCTCTATTGTCCTTTGGGCTCCAAAAATCCACGAGGTGGTGACACAGAGCTTGTCGAAGGTGGTTCTTGTGCTGGATGCTCCATAGTCACTTGGTTATTCACTCGTAGGCTTAATTTCAGGTTCCCAGAAACATGGTGAAGCATTTTACAGGTGAGACATGCAGGCCAAACTAATAAGCTTGGCTAGAAACTGCTCTGGCTCTGTCAGGGCAAGAATAATATTGTAGAACGCTGGACACTTGGCATAGCCTAAAAGCTGAGAAACAAACACTCAAAGTAAGATGAAAAATGTTTATTTCCTCAAGTAGAGCTAAGCCACACAAAGACTGCTAACCATGGCCCCAAGTTGAGTGAGCTGCTGTTTGACAGTGGTTTATAACCTGAAGTCCAGGATAAAAATAACTAAGCAACAGATGAGCTGGGAGAGTATTCTGAGTAAGAAATGAAGCTAATCGAGTGTTTATATGACAAAAAGGACTGGCTTTCTCCCATAATTTGCTGGGTGGAAGCTGACAGAAAAGGGGGTATGGAAAAGTGGCAGTGCTCTGTTCGCAGAGTCTGGTCTGAGAAGGTGGGAGAAGAAGGGTCCAGAGTCTACACAAGATTCTACTTGATCATGTAACTGCAGTGGGGCATGGACTGTGTGTGTTTGCTTTTGTTTAGTTTATTTTTATTATTTCTTGTGCTTTGTAATGTCTGTTCGCAGAGTCTGGTCTGAGAAGATGGGAGAAGAAGGATTCAGAGTCTACACAAGATTCTACTTGATCATGTAACTGCAGTGGGGCATGGACTGTGTGTGTTTGCTTTTGTTTAGTTTATTTTTATTATTTCTTGTGCTTTGTAATGAACAAGGTAGTTATATTAAAATCGTTTTCAGAGACTGTACATTACAATGCAACACAAAACAGGGCTAGCACACAGAGCCCTGGTGGACAGGGATTCCATTCCTGGAGGTGGTTAAACCCCTGCTGCTTTCTCATACCCCACCTTCCACTGCTGCATCTGGGCTCCTGTGGGGTTTGTTTGTATGCTCCTTTTCCTGCCCATATGTGCAGCCAGTGTCCATGAACTTATCCTCTCCTCTTACAAGGTGGCTGGTGCTGCCATAGCCCCCAGCTGCAGCAGAACTGAGTTCACTCCCACCAGGGAAGGGTGAACGTCTTCCCCTTGCTCTGAACTGATGGGCTAGGGAGCAGCTGGTGGCCACATGCAGGAGCCCAAGGAGCTGGACCAGACCTGAAGGGTCCCCACCTGCCCCTGCCCCTGCCTCACCTCTCACTGTTACTGGGAGAACATCACCTGTGGGGGTCAGGTTTGCTGGAGGAGTGAACCAGGCAGTGAGTTTGGAGCTTTGCTGCAAACCAGGAAACCTGGGTTAAATCTGTACAAGAGGCACAAGCATGGCCAGATAGTGAGTCTGTGCCACATGCAGTGCTTAAGCTAGGAGCTACAAAGGGAAGTAAGAAACTAACATCATGAGCTGTTTGTGTGCGATGTCAAAGAAAGTAGAAAGAGTAGTGGCCCAAGAAAGGTGTTTCATTAAGCTGGAATTGTATCCTTCATTTAACATTCCTCAGAAAAACTCTTCAGTAGCAATGCTTATCTCTTTGACAAGGCATCTTGCTTTTGTAAAGGCCAAGGTTGTTTTTTTTTTGATGTTGTACATTTTCCAGATTGCCTCTAAAAAAAATATCAGAAATTCCCTGAGGGCTCTACACAGCTGTACCACAGCTATTTTTCCATACATAAAGCAACTGTTTGCCAAGAGCCAACATGATGTTTTAGACTAGGGAAAACCAAAACAGAAGACAAGAAAGTTTCAGTTACAGAGTAGAGCACATTTCTATATACATCAGCTCTAGTTCAGAAAAACCTTAAGTCTTCTGAGGAATAGAATACAATTATTTGAAAGGTAGAGCGACAGAGAAGAGTTTTACACAAAAACTTTCTAAGTCAATCTGTCTTTTCAATGCAAATGAAAGGAAGATGACTACAAAAGTACTAAGGAAGTTTATGCTACAAGATCTTCTTTCTAGGGATAAAAGATTAATTGTTTGAGAAGGATACTTTGTACAAGATATTAAATATTAGTCTCATTTTTTAACCTTAAACAGTTATGTCCTCAGACTCAGTACTGCCAGCCTCAGCAATGCATGCTGCTGCTTTTTTTAAAAATTAGCATAATACAACTTTTCAGAAGAATAGGCATATAAATATTTACAACTGGGCTGTCTCTTGATTCCCATATCTGCACAACACCATGGCTGGCAATGCTAATGTAATCGTAAGTATGACGGTCTGACATGCAGAGGGAAAAATAAAAGGAAGTTTACTTTGGATCAATTTTAGCACTCAGTATCAAGTATTTTGCTTTGGAGATGAACTCTCATGATAGCCTGACCTTGTCTGGCTGTTAGCTGAGAGCCAGAGCTTGCACACATCAATACTCCACAGTCCTTGGGGCAGACCTGGTGCATTTTCAGAGCTTCCCGGCAGGCCGTGCTCAAACTCTTCAAATGCCTTTTGTTCTGTTCCAAGCTTCCTGCAGTGCATCCAGCTTGCTCCATTTCAGCAGTGTGGAGCCATTTGAGGTAATGAAGATGGCATTTGTTTATGCAGCACTGCACAAGACCAAGTGCTCGCTCTGAGTCAGAGTGTGTACGTGCATGCGTGTGTGTGCATGAACGCACGTGTATCATTCATAGCCTTAAGTGTGAGATTACATTCCCAAGCAGAAATCAATGAGCTGTTGACTTGGCAGCAGCTCATCTTAAAGAAAGAAAATTAGGAGAAACAGGGATGACATGCTGGGCCTGTACTAATGTTTTTTTTGTGGGGCAGTGCAGCTGATGTGCTTTATAATAGAGGTTTTCAGACGTGAATTTGCAAATAATAAACAACAGGTGAGGTACAGGTGACTACATACCTACAGAGCACTCTTACTGCCACAAACTAAATAAGCACAGGCATCAGTGGCTACTTAATAAATATTTATCAGCTCTCCTAATGTTGCAATAGAAGTCAATTTGCATGTTCTTCAACTGCAGAGAAAAATGGTAAAAAAATGACAATAAAAAGTTACCCTTGGAAGACAGAGTTCTTGCTAAATGCAGACATTTGGCACAAAGTGTCAATTTTGATTTTTTTCTTGAAGAAAAGACTAATGGATCATTTTAATCCTATTTCACTAATGTTAATATGTCATTTTGAGAATAACAATGTCTTATTCTAAGTTTAGCACTGTACTTCCTTTTACTCCTGCTATTTTCTGAAATACTTAAATATATTATTTTTAATATATCATTATGTCACTGAAACCACTTAAAGACTAGAACAGTTCAGTATCGTTAAGTGTTCCCTTTTTCTATGCTGCTTTCTTAATATAATTTCTATTCAGCAATAAAATGAAAATCTGACTTCATATATTGAT
Organism: Acanthisitta chloris; assembly: GCF_000695815.1. Classification (NCBI taxonomy): domain Eukaryota; kingdom Metazoa; phylum Chordata; class Aves; order Passeriformes; family Acanthisittidae; genus Acanthisitta; species Acanthisitta chloris. The sequence continues at coordinate 268,581 of NW_008693088.1, read as the reverse complement.
TTAGCATAAATAAAATTCTCACAGAACAGGAATTCAATTTCTTAAATGGCATTAATAAATTATTCCATAAAGAGTTATGTCTCCTTCCAAAGAGATCAAGGCATTTCCACTGTCAAATAATGCCTTGCCCTGCTCCAGTCAGAGTGGAAAGATTCTTTCTATGCAGTGCAGGGCAGACAGGGCTCACAGCCACACCCCCCCCACACAGCCCTCCTCTCATACCCACACACCAATTAGCTGAAGAGTCTGACTTTTCCTTCTGTAGCTCTTGTTTCAGTTACTGAGCGGTGGCCTCTTCCTGTTTGAATATTTTTATCAGCTTTCTAGGGTTTTTTCCTTATTTGGAAGTGTCAGCATTTCATTGACTTGAAGAGCTATCTGTTTTTCTCAACAGTCTTCATCTCCCAGCCCAACCAAATCCCCATCCACCCTGCCCTTTCCCCCCATCCTGGGGGCCAGTAAGCAGCAGGAACTGGCTGCCCTGCCAGGTAAGCAGAGCCTGGCTCCAGTGCACCCACATGGAAACAGTCCCATTGTGTTCAAACAGGATGAGCAGAGCAGGGCTATGACAGCAACCAGCCTCAGACAGCATTCCACTGCTGCCAGTGCAAAGAGATGATGCAGCTCTGAGGCCAAGGAGTCATGGTGGTGAGTCAGGCTCAGACACGAGAATCACCAGGTGCAGGTAGACATAAAGCTCAGCAAGGGTAGGCAGGGCTCCTTACCTCACTGCCTCTGCTTTCCTGGCCTGTGACAAAAGTTTCTTTTAGATCTTCCCTTTTCCTTGGACTCCACTTTGGAGTTGCTGGCTCTGTAAAGTGGCCATGCCACCTGGCTAGGTGCCGTGAAGGTTGATTGCTTGCCATTATATGGGATTTGTTGGAGCCTGTGGCATCCTGACTCATGAAGACCTCATACCAGGTTGGTGAGCTAAGAGATGTTAGCAGAGCTTCTCAGCATTTACACTGTTGTATCACAGTGCACAATTCCACAGGCCCTGCTTTATTGCTTCTGAAGAGTGTTGATATTTTAGGTCTCATATGTTTAGACAACAGGAAAACTATCGATTCTTGTAAAATCAATGCCACAGGTGCCAACTGAATATTTGGACTAACTCCTGAAACTTTACTGAGAAATAGTGTTAGTTTGTGGTTATCTGTGCAGAAATCGCACAGAGGTGAGAGAAATGTAAGTTAGCTGAGTTCATTGGCTTACAGCTAGGATGCTTCTGTATATTTTAATTCAAAGCCCATTTCCTCTCTGAGAGCAACATCTGCCTCTTTTGCATCCTAATTGAATCTTCCCATCATCTGAACAGCTGAAGTTTTATCCTGAAAGTTCATCTCAGACGAGACAGGCAAGAAAGAGCCACGAACTAGATAACTTGTGCTCTAGATTTCTGTCTTGCAGGAACAGTTTTCTGATGGTGCTTTGTGAGAGCCATAGCTTGCTATTTTTGAATTCCTAATTCAGTATTCTTAATGTCATGAACTCTGCTCTGCTGTACAGAAATGTATTAACTAGCACCTTGTCTCATTTTCTGATCTTCTATTGAAGGACAAAATTATATACTGTGCTGTATAATTGCTGCTGTTTTCCAAGAGAGCTGTTTCCCTCTTTTTTTTTTTTTTGTTTTTAACAAATGAGGAAGTTGGGATACCAGTTACTCCTCCTTTTTTCCTCTCACTTATGCCCTAACAAGGAAATTGTTCCTTGTACCAAAAAATGGATGTATCCAGACAGCATCACAACTCATGACAGGATACAGTACATGCAGGTGGTTACGTTTTGGCTACAGTAATTTTTTTGGTCTTGGCTGTTTGGAGTTATAAAGGCCTTGAAGCCTAGGCCACTGTTCTAGTCTCATACATAGGTGACAGGCACAACTATGAATTGATGATATGTACGAAATGGTGGTCTCAGTCCTGTTCATAAGGGAAAAATCTTTTCCACTGTTAGGGCAATAGCTCTGCAAGTTAAACTGCTTGCCATATATACAACTGGACAAAATCAATGTAGATTGGTTTCAGGGCCCATTTTCTTAGGTTATGTGTACTTGTAAATGTTGTCTTTGGTATATACACTGAATGGCAGGATGCTTCTAGCAGGAGGCACTGTTGGAGAAGGAGTAAGGCAACTTGAACTGAGATGGCCCCACAGGCATAATGAAATGCTCAGGAGTCACCAGATGAATGCTATTAACAGCCATTTCAATCTTTTATCCCTTTTCTTCTCTGAAGTGTTGGGATGCAGCAGGTGGGTATGGTTTTCCTGATATTTATGGATTTTTGGTTTGTTTTGGTTCTTTCCTGCATTGCATTTTTTATTCAAAAATTACATCTAGCACTCTGTTACTTCAAGCTTTTGCTAGTAGCTAAAAATATAAATAAATCAAGAGTTTGTTTGGTTTAATTCCTGGTGCTGCAAGTTTTTGCATCCAACTGTCATTATGAATTAGTCATTTCTTTGCTCAAAACCATCAAGTACAACAGCATCCAAGGTAAATACATCAATAAATCAAGTCTGATAAATTAAATAGTTATAACTTCAAAACTCTAAGATAAATAGGAAGGAGAGAATATTTTTTTAAGGTTTATTCAGGTTTCCTTGGCAAGACCTTGATCTACAGTAGACACCCCAGCCAGTACTTTCCCCTGCAACCTGACACTTTTGGCTGAGAGACATCACAAACACAAACGAGTGACCATGTGATGGTAACTGCCCTGAACAGCTACAACTGTGTGCTGATGGCTCCTCTGAAGTGGTTCACAGGCAGAGATCGCATGTAAGGGGCGGTTAGAAAGCAGCAAGGGTAACCCAGCCCAGGAGCTAAAACAGGATATGCTTCTGTGGCAGCTAAGTGGGCTGTATGCAAGAAATAAATGCAGGTGTCTGGCTGTTCTGCTGGACTTCTAAATTGGAAAAAGGGACACCAGATTGAGCAAGGAAGACTTTTTTTTTTGTGTCATCTATGTAATTTAATAGCAGCATTTAAGGGAAAAATTGCAGTATGTGCCAGTCATTTCTATGGCAAATTAATATAATCATTTGATAGGAAGAACATATTTGCTCGCTTTTCTCCCTTGTACTGGTTTCCTACTTGCTGTCCTGTGAAACTGAAGCATATTCTGTCTTATTCTGTCAGGCTGCCCCTGATCCACAAAAGATCAAGGCAGCTTCCTCATAGAGGACTGAACTATGCAGGGTGATCTGTACATGCTATAACAAATATCTGAGCATCCATTGTTTATCAAGGACCAAGGAGAGCAGAAGGTTATACTAAAGAAGAAAAGAGCAAATTTTCCTGCTGTGATTACTTTGAGGTAAAGGACGAGCCCAGTATGTCAGAGTTCAGCACTGGAAAGGAGATCTCTGGAAACGGAGGATGTCTTTTTCTGTCCAAAGAGGGGACGCTGTGACAGTAAGTGTGTCATCTTAGTCCTCTGTTAAAGAGCATTTTTGATGACGTTAGCCAGACTTTGGAGGGCAGCTGTTATGAAGTGTAGCTCAAGAAACTGTGCTGCCTCAAGGCCTTGGAGCAGCCTTTTTACTTTTATGTCTTGGCTAATGAATAGACTGCCCTTTGGCAACTGTTATATAAGTGAGAGCTTTTTAAGCCCAATGCATTTCACATTCTCTTGAAAAACAAAATTTTTGACCCAACAGGATAATGCGTAAGCAATTCCCTGAGTTATAGCCTTCTCTGTGTTTTCCCAGTGTGGGTTTTTGCTCCACAAAGCACATTGTGAGCATGGGGAAAGCAGTTTCATGGACAAACTGCTTTTGCAATATTGCTTAAAAGTGCCCAGTGATGTCAATATGATCACACCATTCTTCTGAGCCAGGACTCTGTCCTATATCAACTGAAATTAGTGGGATTGTGTCCAATGATTTTGCTGTGAAGTAAATTGGGACTTAAATAAGAGAAGGAAGTATGAATAGATTACATTCAATATTTTTTTCCCCTCAGTAGCAGAGATACTGCCTCTATGCAGAAAGTTTCCCTCCTGTAATAAGCTCTTTCTTCTCCCCCAAACCAAGGGGAAAACAGAGGTCATCTACATAAAAATGTGCACTTGGCACACTACTGTGCCTTGAAACAATTCAGTTCTTGGATCCTGATGCCCTGTAAGTGGAGAACAGAACAGGGTATGTTTGTGGTGGACTCTGTTAACATTCATGTTCTGCTTTTTAAGAAAAAAAAAGTTAAAAATAATAATCTGGTTTAAATTTTACCTGGAGCCCACTGTTAAACTGGTCCTCAGCCAATGGCAATCTAAGAATATGCTTTTCTGCTAATTTGATTCAGCGATAAGATCCCTGCCATCAGTACACAGTGGGAAAACTGTATGTGGTTAGCCCTGATTCCTTGGCAAACAGGCACCCAATTTGAACAGCCAGTGGGAAATTCCTATTGACCTGGTTATACTGTTTTTCAGAGTCATACACCTGTTTCTTTTTCAGTGCTCCCTTCCTCTGCATCAGTTGTTTCTTGGGATTTTTTTTTTTTTTTGTGTAAAAGATCAAAGCAAGAGGCAACTAGAATTCGCTCTCAGAAGTGGCCTCTGTTATATCAAGATTGAATCCAGTAGATTAAAAATTGGCGTGTAATAAAAAGAATCCCATAACCCACCATCAAAGACACAACTTCTGGTACCTCAAGGTATATTTTTGGATAGGGCCAATTACATGGGCATAGTTGGAGGACACACAAGTACCTGTTACAGTTCAGAGTTAAACAACAGGCAAGTGTAATTAAATGTGCTGTTCTGGTGGGCTTGAAACCTATTTGCAATCAAGTGAACCATTGAGCTTTTCAGCAGATTTGGCACTCTCCCCTCAGGAGAGGTCCAATACTGGGACAGCAGCCACGTTTCACTGCTGCTCTTGACTGAGGTACATTGACAGAGATATGTGTGGGAGCTTACACAGGATCCGCTCGCACCAAACCTTGTTCTGGCCAGCACTAGTCTCTGATTTTTATGAGCGCTAAATTTCACTAACATTTATCCCCAAATTAAAAAAAAATACCAAGAACATATTACTAAAGCAAATAGACTTTGGGTTTTCTGCATAAATAAAGTGGAGTCTTATTTAATCTTTGTTGCCGTGGATGAGGAGAACATGGTGTTGGTGCCAAAGCTTTCATGGCCTCCTGGATGTACCTGATATTAACTCTTTGAGAGGAACAGGGATGTGAAGAGTCACCTACTGGTTTGCAGTCTCTTTTTATCTCCCATAATTAGGGCAAGACTGCCAAAAGCTTGAATGTTATTAGGAGTCTGAGTACAACGTATGTTCGGTGAAATGCAGCATCTGACAGTGTCGTACAGCGGAGTGCAGCAGAGGAGTTCCCCAGCTAACGCTGAACCAGCGCACTTGGAGCCCATGAATCAGATGCAGCATAGCAATGTTATTCCAGCAGTCTCATCAGAATTAATTAGCCTGGCTGAGAGGCAGGACAGATTTTGCCTGGGCAGACTGCACAGACAGAGCAGCTATAGATCCTGGTTACCTGAGCCAGTTTATTTGGAGCAATACGGAAGTGCTGTCAGTGCTGAGAAAATTTGTACTGACTTATATGTTGCCAGATCACACTGTTTATTAGATCAGTTGTCTCAAAGACATATGCAGAAGGCTGTATCTAAAACAGTTTTGCTCCTATGCTTTTCCTTTTTGGTACAGATTCAAGAGAAGCAAGAGTCTGAGTATGCTTGCTTGGAAAGCCATTCTCTATGAATTCAGCAAAAAAGGTTGAGTTGTAGTAAAGCAGTCCTCTCTCTCATTTCATATGCATGTACAGACAGTAAGAATGGAAATAGAAGTAGGAACACAAGTATATATTAAAGTATCAAAGAGATTGATCTGTACACTCTCTAATCTATAATAATTCAATTTTACTTTAGTAGAATCCTTTAAATGAATGTTTGGCAAACAGTATGTCTGAAATCTACATAGCTAAGTAATAGTTAAGCATATAAACTCACATGCATTATGTTCCAGAAGAAAGGAATTTGGGAACATAATCGGATGTTAAGGCCTTTCCAGGTAATGCGAGCCTTTCATCTAATGGGGTCAGAAGAAAGGAATTTGGGAACATAATCTGATGTTAAGGCCTTTCCAGGTAATGTGAGCCTTTCATCTAATGGGGGTCTGTTGGATCAGAGCTGTTATTGCCAAGCATGGTAACTTCAGCTTAGAGGAAAGAACACTGACCTGGAGAGATGTCTACCCACCAGGGAGATACTGGTGGAGACTTAGTTCCTTCCTCTGCCCTAATCTTCCTGTATCTACCCACCAGGGAGATACTGGTGGAGGCTTAGTTCCTTCCTCTGCCCTGATCTTCCTGTGTGATTCTGGGCAAGACACTCTAGGAAATAGGCACAAATGCTATTTGGAAAGTGAGGAATATAATACTTTGAAATAGGATTAAGTGTTTAGATAAAAAAGCATTGGAAGTATGTGAAGTTATCTTCAGTAACTGAGGAACAAACAAGTATTTTAGAAAACACCCCACACTGTTATGTGGCTTGTTTTTGTGAGAATCAAAGAGGAAGCAAGATAAAAATGTGTTTTATATAAATACACATACCTATAACTGATGGGATCAGTAAAGAGGCATTGATCACATAAGCTGATCCCTGCCCATATCCTTCACATTGTACAGTTGTATCTTGATCCTACAACAAAATCTGTGTTTCAAAGGTGAGACTTCTGTACAGCTATGTATGTCATAAAGCTGCTGCTGCATTATAAAGTGCTCAGGGCCAGATGTTGCTGCAGTTTGACAGAGTGAGTGCAGAATAGGAATCAGGAATTTCAGAGCTATCCATTAAATTTACATGTCTGTTTCAATTCAGCTAATGGAATAAAAATCCAAGACTGAAGGTCTCAGTGAGGAAAGTCTGGAGAAGTACAAGGTAAGATATAGGTAGCTCAGAAAGTAGCAGATAATGTCTGTATTCTTCTGTGCAAAAATGTGCTGTACAAAATGTGTGTTAAAAAAAAAAAAGAACAATCCAAACACTTTTATGAGAAGCAGCACTAATGGGGAGACATGTTAACAGGAGTGCTGATTCATATCATTAATGTGGGCAGGCAGGAACTGTGGAGAGTGAAAGAGCTGTTGGAACATGCTTTTCTTGAGAACACACCTAAATTAAGAGGCTGTCAGAGACATGTGTTTCATAGTGTTGGCAACCCAGGTGTAACAAATTTCCAAGATGACTATTAGTGAGTACTAACAGCTAAAAAAGCATTCCTAATTTCTCGCTGAATATGGAGACTTAAGTGTCAAGAGGAACAGGGAAAGCAAAAGTGAAGGTCAGTTGGGATACACGTGCAAAGTCATGGCCATTAGCAGGGAAAACATAAATGACTTCCTGACATGATGGGGTTCAAATCAAGTGATTTGATTTACAAAAAAGAACCACAAATGGAGAGTGGGTTTTGTCTTGAACAGTGGATCTTGGATCTAGTTTGTTATGGCAATTCTTATCTTCCTGTATTTGCTTTTCTTTTGATATAGTTCAGAATAATATATTTAATAACAAAAATTAATTGCACTGGGGAAAAAAGCCACACACACTCTCCTATTACTTTTAATTTCTGTGTGCTACATTGCTTTTCATTTGTGGATCAGTTTCTTACTGTAATGGAACCAAAGAGATGATAGGACTTTATTTCCTGAATGTGACTGATCAATGCCTGAGAAAATTACTTTTTTATTTCACTGGGGCTGCTTTGCAGAACAGAAGTGGGAATTAAGCATGACTTTCAAGAGTTCTTGTCAACTTCACTACTCTGCTCCTAAAAGTTAGTGGCAAATTATCTGCAGTTGTAGAACCATTTTTAGGCACATGACATAAAGGAAACTTGGTAGTTGTGTATTTTTTATAACTTTTAGGTATCTTGCTTGTGAAACATTCAGTTGTTTTGTATTTGATTTTTTCTTCTTCTCAATCTTTTTTTAACCTTGAAGTTATCTCTCAATTTTAAGTAAGGGTTGAAGAGAAAAAGTAGAACATTTTATGCCAAACTTTAAAACAGGGTTCAAGGATTTTTCTTTTACCTGTTGACATATTATTGGCAATGTTTATCAAGAAAAGGTTAAAATGACACTTCATTTGGCTACTTCATTTGCAACAAGCAAGCCCACTCCCAGCTGCACTTAATGGCATCCAAAGATGTGTGACTGAATCATGCTACTGAATTTCGAAAAACATTTACTTGTACCTTAAAGAAATATTTTCATTGTAATTCTAAAGTGCTGACCCAGTCACAAAGCAGGGCATTGATGCAGGTGAAAATGGTAATGCTCAGGCTTCAAAAATGGAAGGTCCCCAGGTCACATTTGAAATATCTGAAGTGCTTTTTCCAGTAAGGACTCTGTAAACTACTGGTGCTGGCACCAGAACTCAGGCCAGCTGGGCAGATCAGGTAACACAGCTCCATGTTAATCTAACTTGAACGAATGCTGGTGGGTTTTTTCTGTTGTTGCCTTTTTTTAACAATCATTCTCTACTCCACACTTATGTAATTCTACAAGTTTTAATGATTTATGAATCTGATTTATAGTGTTAATTAAAATTGTGTCTGGGAACACTTTGGAAATGCACATTATTTAGGAACTGTGTGGAAAAACCTCTGAAGGACAAGGCAATGTTCATTCCCATGAGTTTTCTGTCTGTCTTTCACGTGGTGGTTTGATGTGTTCAGTAAGTTTCAGTAGGTATTTGAGCATACTTGGAATCTCTGGTGTTTTGTGGGGAAGAGATGGAATCAGAAACTAGATTACAATCTCTTGTGTTGTATTGGGTTTGCATGGCATGGGGGTGAGGGTTACAGGGGTGTCTTCTTTGAGAAGTGTGTGGAAGCTTTCCCTGTTGGAGCCAATGCCAGCCAGCTCCTAGATAGATCTGCAGCTGGACAAGGCCATCAGAAACAATGGTAGCACCTCTGGAATAATGTATTTGCAGATGGAGAGAGGAGGAAGGAGCGAGAATATGTGAGAGACTCAGCAGACACAGAGGTCAGTGAGGCAGGAGGGAGAGGCACCAGAGCAGTGATTTCCCTGCAGACTAGGTTAGCAGGCTGTTCCCCTGCAGCCCACAGAAGTCCATGGGGAGCAGTGATCCACCTGCAGCCTGTGAAGGACACTACACTGGAGCATGTGGATGCCCAAAGGAGGCTGTGACCCTGTGGGAAGCCTGAACTGGAGGCTCCTGGCAGGACCTTGTGAACTCGTGGAGAAATGAGCCCACACAGGAGTAGGTTTGCTGGCAGGACTTTTGACTCCACAGGGGACCCACACTGGAACTGATGAGCAATGTCTCCCTTCCCTAATCTTTATCCATGAGCCTTTTGTTACATTTTCTCTCCCTTGTTCAGCTGAGCAGTAGAGTGAGCTGGGGCCCAGCCAGGGTCAACTGACCATATAAATGTCTCTGACCACATAAATAAAAAGAATTTGCTTGTGTTGTCTCAGCTAGGTAGACAGTAGAGGATTTCTGGGTACTAATCTTTCCTCTTAGTATACTTTCTAGACAAAGCTTGTCATGAGTTACTGTTTCTGGTGTCCACGTCAGGCTTGCAGAAGTTCATGATTCCATGGCTATTTTCTCAGATGGACCCACAAAACATGGTGGGGCAGAATAACCTTATTTCCTGCCCCAGGATACAGTTTTATGCTGGGTCTGTGCTGCCCTTTTTACACAAGCCACCTTCAAACCAAATGCCTTTGCTACTCATGGTGTTTTGACCTTGAACTGCTGTTGGGCACAACAAGAATAAGCAGCTGGAGAAGGAGGGAAAAGGTAGGCAGGGAAACGTCTGCAGTGAGCTCTGAGCCGAAGAGTAAAGAAAGCAAAAGCACATGGTCCTCAACAGAAGTAGAAGCTTTTGACTATTGCTGGGAACTTTATATTGCTTCCTGACTGACATTATGTCTGTTGACTGTTTGCCCTAGGACCTTGGCTCCAGGACTTTTCTCTCACACAGAGACAACAGCTCCAAAGTAGCTGCACCAGCCTTTGCATCATTCACCTCTGCTGTAGGCACAGGCAGTCCAGGAGAGGGCTGGCAGGACACCCAGTCTCTGTTTCTGGGCAAAAAGGGGTCAGAAGGCAACATCTAAGTCAGGCAAGGGTCAGGAGGTGAGGCAAGATCAAGACAAAGACTAGGAAAGCTTATGCAGGCTGACTGTGAAGCAAACACCATGCCTGATCATCCCACTGTGGAAGTGTTTAGGATGCCCTAAGGCTCTGGGCTCAAAAGTATTTTAAAGGGATTGCATGATATATCCCTTCTAGTACTTTATAAAGCAATTTATAATAGCTGAATGTCAGGACTTTGAGATTTGTAAAAAAACAAAAAATAAAAACCCCAAACAATTCTAGAAGTAGCCTTTCCTTTCTTCAATCTTGTGTTTTTATGTCAGATGGATAACACAGTGTAGTTATGTTATTATTTCAAATTGGCACGTTCTATTAAAATTGAGTCAGGAGTTACCCTGTAATGTCTCCAAATCCAACAGACCTAGTGCAGATTTACACTAACACTAGCAAGAGGAGAAATTTGCCATTTTTGGACATAAAACATTTTCTAAGTAAAGGGATATGTTGTACCTCCAACAAGGCTTCATAAGTCCTCATTAATGAGATTTATGAAACTTGAAGAAAAAACAGACTGCTGGGAAGCAACTTTATTCTCTGCCATCTGTGCAAGGTAGTGGTACATATTTTTTATATTTAATAGCAAAATACCTGCCTGGAGCACCCTTTACACTTTTCTTTGCATGTGTATTGTGTCAGAGTATTTTATTTCTATTTCAATCAGATGGCTATACTGTCTGTAATATAAGTTATACATGAAGAGTTTTACAATGCTTAGTAAAGCTCTGAGTCCCTAAAATTGGATTTTGAAGTTCTCTAGTAGGGCATTTTCTGCAATAACTTTCCATCATCCCGTCCAACATTTTTTGTCTCTTTTGAAAATCATGGTTGATTAAAAGTCTAATGCCACAGCTGTTTGTGATCATATGATTGATGTATTTTCTAGACAGATGCTGAGTATTAGATGCAGAAACATTCTGAATTCTTTGGAGTGCTCAAAAAATTTGGAATTGATAGTTTTTAAAGTCACAGTAGGTCAGAGCTCCTAGGCAATGTGGATTCTTTATGTACTTAATTAAGAATTGGTGAAACTCAAAAGACTGATCACACCATCTAAAAAAAAAATCCTCCATAGGCATGACTTCAGGAGGTAAAATTCCTTGTCTACATGAATCAGAAAGTGATCTGATTACTTTTAACAACTCACTATACCCACAGAGTACCGTGCAATGTATTGTTTTGCTGTTAAATATCAGAGGGGAACTCCCTTTGTGAAAAAGCTTACTTTGTTAGCTGTCACTATGTGACAGGTAGCTGAGGAGGGGCGAGACCAAGAGGAGCACAGGTGTAGGGATATGGCAGTGAAACAATTTACAGTATAGGAGTTATTGGGCTTTGCAATTACCTTTAAGAAAGTACTAAAGAAATCTGTGGTCAATCAAGGGCCTCCTGCCCTGACTGCTCCTGGCCAGGGAGGCATTTCAAAGCATCAGTCCTCCTCCACACCCAAGCCATGAGTCTGGCACTGAGGTGCCACCCAGAGCAGCACCTCAGGGAGCTCTCACCAGCCCCGTGCTGGTACAGCCTGGGCACACCATTCTGCAGCTCACACAGTAACCCCTCCAGCTCTTAGCCCCACACGAGGAAGATAGAGAAGGAGGTCTCACAGAGGTTTGAGACATGGTGTGGCCCTGAGGGTGAGGCCACCTGGGCTGAGAGGCTGTACCTGGGCCCTAAGGAGCTGCACCTGGACCCTGAGGAGCTGCACCTGGACCCTGAGGGGCTCCACCTGGATCCTGAGGGGCTCCACCTGGACCCTGAGGGGCTCCACCTAGGTCCAGCCCTCCCCCAGGGCAAGTAGTTTTCCCTAGCAGAAGCTATATAGGGCAAGTCTCCAGCCAGCAGCAAACTTTTTTTGGGAAGATGTTCAGGCAGTGCTTCAGAAAGAGCTGGTGCTCTGAGGTAAGTTGTCCCTGTCAGACTCCATCATAGCCTTGCCCTGCTGCTGGAGTAGCTGTGTGGGTAGTGGGAGCAGGGGAGGGGAAGATTTCCTTTTGTCTGGAGCTGATTTGGAGTCTAAGGTTTTACAGGCTTTGGTTTCACTTTCAGAGTAAGGTTGCTGCTGCTGCTGTGTGTGTTTGGGAGAACCTCCCTATGTAAGCCCAGAATTCTGCTCTCCTGTTCCCTGACTCTTTGCTTCACTCAGCTGCCTTTACAGTTTGGGGATACTGTGGTTGTGCACATGTACATGATGCAGGGAGGAGGCTTGGGCCTTTAAATGATGTGTAGGCAAACTAGGGGAAGGTTTTGGTGAAGCTGTGCTTTAGTTGCAGGGTGAGGTGGTTCCTAATAAATGCTCATGAGGGAAATTTAAATGGTTCCCTTATCTCTTGTATGTGCTTTGCTATTGCTGGTTGTCTCACAAGGATTTGTTTTTCTGGTGCTGTCACAGATCATGAGGTTGGGTAAGATATTCTTATACCAAATCAGTCTCAGAAAAGTAGCTGGAGGTGTTTAGTGCTTTTTAAGGAGGAGAAATGTTTAGTGGCATGTCTTTCCTTCTGGATGATGTGTAATGTTTACATTCCAATTACATATACAATTTTTCTTTCTTGGTATTAAGAAGATTTTCCTTTCTTTTTCTATTTTCTTACCAGTTCTACTCAGATTCTAAAAGTTTTACCACTTACCTCTGCAGCATTGGCAAAAAAGTAGAATGTGAATGTGCATTTACTTTACATCAGAGCTGCACCTGAAACCTGTTATTGACACTTGCTTGGATTAAGGGTGAGGGGGAGAAAGAAGCAAAAGCAATATAGTAATTAACTGAGATAGGCAGGAAACTTTGAAAATACCACAATACTTTATGTTCTTGCATGTCAAACACTGTGTGTATGCTATGGGAACAAATAATTAGGAGTACACAAAATAGACATTAATCCCCCACCTTATCCTGTGTAATACTCAAAACAAATAACCTGTGTGTGTTAAGTCTGTGGCTCTTTAATAAAGAGCTTGAATAAAATTTCTATTCATGGCATCTAATTCTTTTACCTAGTTTTGAGCCCAGTTTAGCAGTTATGGCTTTAAAAAGACTTTAAAAGACCCAAATGCAAAACTACTTTTTTGCTACTTAAGAGAAATTAAAGGGAGAGGACAGGACTTGGTACCTGAACAGGGCTAGAAAAGGGCTCTGAAAAATTAGGGGCAGGGATAAAAAAAGAATCAAATATGCCACTGTATTTGTGAAAATATACTTTTGGGACAGAAAGGGCTGTGTTTTTCCATAGCTATTGTAAATGTCCCTTCAACTAGAAACTGATAATAAATAAATAAATGTGTGCAGATGAAATGGTAGGCATTCAGTTTGTGTCAGCGTTCCAGCCCCTTATAGTAAAGGAAGGTAAAAAATATTAGCCAGAAGATTGAATCAATGTATCATCATATACAAAAATACACTAAAACAAATACCAATTAAATATTACATATTCTTGTTTGCTATAAAGGAAAGCAATAGATTTAGCTCAGTTCAGATGATCTCAAAGACTACCTAGCAAATATGTATGAACTGCAAGTACCCATATATTAACTGGCTCTTTATATATTTGTTTTTAAGTTGCCTACTTCATTATACAGGGTGGAAACTATTGTAGAGGTTCCTAGGCTGCAAAATATTCTCAAACTTGGGCCTAAGTGGTAGTTTAATTAAAGTACTTGTAGTGAACCTAAACATCTGCATCTTAAGATTTGTTTAGCTGATTTTTCTTTTCTTGCATTTTCTTTAGGTATTTCTGCTTACGTTAGTCATGTGCCACAGTTTTCACTCCTTTATATCACACCCTTATTTTGTCTTTAATACCAGGAACAAAGGAAACAGGCAGCTATGTAACCTGAATGATGTCACTGAGTTCAGGCTGTGTGACTAGAATAGTGTAATTGTAGTCCCTGTAAAGCCAACACTGCCCTGCCTGTCTTGGGGTTGAGAAAACCCTTTGGAAAAAAAAAAAAAAAGAGGCCAAGCTGTACAATAACTTACAGAGAGCATAGCTGAAAAATTTTCAACAGCTTTACTTCAGTTTAGGTTCTTCCATGCTTCATCAGGATAATTTCTTTTAAGCATGGTTACAACTGTAATTTTTTACAGCTTCATGGAATAGATGAAATAGTGCATAGATGAAATACAGTAAGTTTGGGGGTTGTTTTCTGCATGGAGTATCGATTAATTGTAAAATTCTCATAACACAATCAGGGTTGATTAGGTGGTTGATTAGTTGTCTGCTAAACAAGCATGTAAACATCTGGGCAAACAGGTGGTGCCTCTCCTAAATGCATCTGCAAGAAGTGGAAAGCTGCAATGAATGTCTGCTCTGCTTGAAACCAGACACTTTGTCTTTGACTGCCCATTAGCATTTTCCTGTGGCTGGTCCCAGTTTCTGATTCAAATGGGACTGTGTCCATATCTGGTGGTGTAACTGTTTAATATGCCACCCATGTTCCTGGTGCCATGGTAAGAGCTCCAATGGTTAAAACTTGAAAGGCCTCTTTCTGAGAGTTTTGTTAACCTCTAGTGGATTAAATACACAATGATTTAAAGCAGATATCAGATTGAGAACATGGATGGACAAGCTCAAGAGAAATATGAGATGCACACCCATGTCCCTATGGGGGAGATGGCTAAACTGATATGAAATGAAGCATTGTTTCACAAGGCATCCTTGTGAATATGCATTTACAGTAGTCTCTAATTTATATACATATGTTCTGGTAATACGTGTGCAGATGTAGCCTGCCACACAGTTTTCTTTATTAAGCAAATATGTGTTTTGAAATAGACCTAACATTATGTTCATAAGGACAGCTTTGCTATAAAGCTGACTCTGGGAATTTAGGGCCTATGTTTGTTTATTAATGGTGTACTTTGTACTGTGTTTATAAAGAAAGGTCATCAAAAAGTCCATTTCTGATTTGTAGCTTGAAATTCAGATCTCTACTACAGTTTGTTTCTGTTCCAAATATCTGCTCATAAAGATATATGGGTTTGTGTGAAGCTTAGATATTCTGAGATTAAATTCTCAGAGGGAAGATTGACTGCTTTGTTTATTAATGGGCAAAAGCACTGTCTGAAAATTTTACAATAGAAGAGTAGTTCTAGACAGACAGCAAGGCACCACTATGGGAGCTGATTGCTCATTATATTTATAGATAAGCATAGAAGCAATGTGTGAAAGATTGCTTTAAGGGGTGAAGCTTTCTAGTATATGACTTGAAGTACCAGTGGCTGTTTCTGAGAGCTGTTGAGAATATAGATTTAGAACTGGGACCCTGTATTTAACAGCTGCTTAAAAATACCAAGTGAGAATTCTCTCTTCTTAAAGACCCTTTTTTTTTTTTTTGAAGTTGTAACAGTTCTTGCTGTGTGAGTGAGGACTTTCTTAATTAGCACCTAACTCAGCATGCCTGATGAGGGATGAGGAGCCAACGAGCTCTTAAATCTAGGGTTATCAGAATGTTGCATAATCTAATATCTGAGGTTGACAATAATCAGTAGTTTGACTTAGGCTAATTATTTTTTTATTTATTTTAGATGATGTCCGTTTGCAGCCTGGTGGGGGATTTGATAAAGAGCTGGTTTCCCACTCAACCAGTTCAACACACCATGTGTTTATACTTGAAAGCTGGATGATCAGTATTATACTTGTTTCAACAGGGGCATTTTTTGTGCTTGGGAAATACTTAGACTTCTCAAAGAGCAGTAATTTATTTTTTAAGAGTAAGCCTTATGTAGCATTAAGTATGATTCAAGACTCCAGACTTTCATTTGCATACCCTATTGAACCTAATATGATTAATTCAACTTAAAATTGGAATTTTTTCTGAATCCTGCATGGCATTAAAATTTCTGTAGCTGTCACTTAAAAAAGTTTACTGTATTTTGTCTTTTCGACTTTGCTTACCATGTGCATTTTTCAGCTGCCTCTGTAGTGAAAGACTGTTCAGGAATATCTTTCTCCTCCAATGAAATGTTAAAATATAAGCTTAAGTATAGCATATGGCACAGTTAGTCTGTTTCCAGAATTAACATTCAGAATTTGATATTTGCTCTTTTTTTTTCCCCCCTCAATCACTCTGTTATTTGTTTGGAGTTCATAACAATATCATCTATGTTATACAATTGTGTGACTTCTCCTTAAAAAGCTTTTGGAGATTCTCTCCAGGATGCAAGCTGCCAGCTTTAACACCTGCTGTGGTTTGAGCTCACTGGGAGGTTAGCAAACCCGGTGTGTTGAAGTGCTAGTGGTACTACTGATGGACTGAAACAGAGACTTTCCAGCAATGTGTCTATACAACCCTTTCATGTTTTGTGTGGGAGCTGTGACAGGTATAGGTAAAAAGGACACTAGTTAGCAAGATCCAGTACCAGGGTCTTTCAGTTTCTGCTTTCATGAGGTCACTACATACTGCTGCTCCTTAGTGATGCCTTTTTTTGTGCCTTGCAGTTTAATAACATAGCCTAAACTGCAAACCTATGTCCTTAACTTCCCTGAATGCCCAGGGTATTTGGGTGCTGGCTTGGTAAGTCAGGACAAACTCTGAAATCATGTAGGTGGCTCTGATGAAATCAGTACAGACACACTCACTCATACCTGGGGCTACTCTTAAGTCACAACAATGCATAAAAGCAGTAGTTTAAGATTACAAATTTTATCCTATGTAAGTTTGGAGAAGCTTACAGCTAATTTAATGAGATAATATGCAAGAAGTATGCATGAGAAATTCTTCATTGCTACCTAGGTTCATGTCTGACTTCTGTCAGTTTTTGCACCTCTAATTTTTAGGATTTATAGAGGAACTAAGACTGCTTTTGGTTTGATTTTAGG
Source organism: Acanthisitta chloris (assembly GCF_000695815.1). Lineage (NCBI taxonomy): Eukaryota > Metazoa > Chordata > Aves > Passeriformes > Acanthisittidae > Acanthisitta > Acanthisitta chloris. The sequence continues at coordinate 251,591 of NW_008693088.1, read as the reverse complement.
GTGTTTTTTTGGGAGCATTGTGTGTTTTGATTTGCCAAAGAAGTTATACCTAGAGTCCCATGTTCATTGACTCTTTAATCTTGCAAAGCTCCAACCCCCCTAAAAGACACCCAGCAAAAATAACAACAACCCTGTCCCCCCCCTAACATCCTGACACCCCCAAAAAAGTGGACTGTGAGTTACATTAACTGAGATGTAATTTCCAGTCTGGGTTTTTGATGCCAGTTCATGCTCTCTTCTGTCTTCTGTGCAAAATGAGCTGTTCTATGCTCATATGCATTATCATTTTGGCATTTTCATGTCAAAAGTATTCAGATGGAATATTGAGTTGGGTATTACGTATAAGGGAAAAAACCAACATTTTCCAGAAGCAGTGATGAAAGAAGTATTACTGATCTCATCTTAGTTTCCAAATTTAGGGTTAAGGGTAACAGCTCTGGAATGAGACTAAATAGGGCATTTTTCCCTTTATAATGGAAAGCAAGCATGTCATCTTGTCATGTTTCCAGTACCTGAGCAATTACCTGGGTGGAAGAAAACACATGCTGTGTCCCTGGAGCTAAAATAATGGTTTGCATTTATCTAGTTTTGCTTGTTTGCTTTATTATGACTTGAAATGTTCAAAGGTGGCTAAGTCATGTATTCGGTTTTCACTTGTAAAACACTGAAAATCTTGGCCCCCAAAGTAACCGAACAAACTAACAGTAAGTTTTCTGTGTCTCACACAGACAGTTGAAATTACCCTGCAAAATATTTCTTAATTTGCCACATAATTTGATTTCATTCTTTATCTAACACAGCTGAACCCTGGTTGCCTGCAAATCGCTTTGTGTCGCATGTTTCTCTGCTGCTTCTTGTGAATGATAAAGCTTAGCTCTCTCTCATAAGGATCCTACTTTCTGGAGCTTCTTAAAACTAGCAAATATAGAAACCAAACTAATTTTGAACAAGCTGCAAATGGATAAAAATGGTCCTCTATATCACTTTGTGCCATGCAACCTCCCCTTCACCTTGAGGATCTATAGCACAATTAAAAGATGTTATGTTTGAATAGGTTCCTCAGATCTTGAGTCAAGTTTCATACAGGAAGGAGAGACTTCTCAGTATGTCTGGAAATTTTTGGAAGGGAAAGGGTTGTAATTTTGGGAGGGGTGTGTGTGTGATTGAGTGCCATAATTTATTGTGATGTCTTCACATTTTGGTTGCAATTGTCTTTTCTGCACATTTTTCTTGTACTTTATTATGAGTTGATAATGTTTTTGTGTGTACACTTTAAAAAAACCCCCATAGATTCTGGTAATGCCTCAGTATGGAGAAAAGTTGAAACACTGCAGGAAATTCTTTCTGTCTTGACACCATCTCTTTTTGCTCATGCTTCTGTGCTTGTATATAATGTTTATAAAACAAACAGACATCTGTTTCCCTTTCCTTAACTGTAGCCTTTGGATCCAACAAAACAGCTTGTATCATGCAATATTTAATTTGCCTTTGTGGGGATAGTTTTGTCTTTTAATGTGGATGGTGGTTCTTGTGCTCTTGAAGGTACTACATGTCTGTTTAGGTGAAGAAGACAATTTGGGACTTAGAGCTGTCCTGGTGGTAACAAGGGTTACTTTCTGACAACAGCAGTAAACTTACTGGGGTGCATGGTGTATAGAGGCATCAAGAATTCTATAAATTCTCTGGATTTATAGTGCAACAGGTTCCCTGAAGTGGTGGTTTGTCCACTGTCAAGTTTTCTCTTTAGTGCTGTCCAGAGAAAATTAGTACAGATTCTGTCTTCAGCCTACCAGATTGGTGTATGACCTCTGACAACAATGAATAAAATCTTAAGAAATTTAAATATGTTCTTTGCAATGTAATTAAATACTGTTTAGCAAAAAGCTTTACAATCTCCCAGTTATATATGTTGCATGAAAGCACAGATGTTAAATAAAGCAGGACTTTTACAGTTCAGTGGTTGAATTAATGCATTTGAAAGGAAGAGAGGGGAAATGGTTTCAGGACAAACCAGATGGAAGAAGGTGGGGGTTAGCTTTCCTATCAATTTCTTTTGGGTGAAGTCAAATACATTGTCTGAAATTAATGTTTTAACTTAGGAATTATTTTATACTTGCTTAATCCATATGAAAGTTTGTGGGGTTTTTTAGATAAAAATGTCCAATGTTTATGCTTGAAAACACTGAGTAAAATTAGTGAGATCCCAATTTTCCAGTCTGTTTTGTTTCACATTGATCGTACAGTTTGACTGGAAATCACAACAGGCTTGTTCTTACCAAGTAAATGTATTTTATGGTTAATTCATTAATGAGGGGAGCAACAGGACAGGGAAACAGTTGTTCCACTAAATGCCTGTGCTTCTTTATTGCATGTTTAACTGCTGTTATATGGTTCTCAGGACAGAGGATGAGAGAAGAATGATTTCTAAACTTGAGTTGCACTGTATGTCAGGTCTGTCCATATCAAACAATACAAAAAATGAACCTGTCATAGAACCTTAATTTAATTTTCCCTATGTCTCTTTGGTGGGAATTGAGCTTTTTGGCTCAATATTCTTTTAAAAAATTTATGGAGATACCAAATTACTGTCTCTTTCCAACATTGTGTACAGTAATACTAGATTTGGAAGCATTAATTTTTTATTTCAAATAGAATTTTTTATGAGAAAAGAGATGTTAAATCTTTCAGATCAGCAGAAATACCCACTGTAATTCTAATTTTGGAATCTCACTTGGTTATATGATAAAGGCAATATTCACACATACTGGTTGATGGAGCTATTTTGATCCCAGTCATAAAAAAAACCTCTCCACAGACTGATGCTATATATGCCTCTGTTTACCCAGAGGAGGATGTGTGTGGACACTTGGAAAAATTAGTGCTGTGGTTATGTACTGACTTTTGTATAGGACTCTGCAAATAGGGTTGTAGAAAATCTACACAGATTGTTTCAAATAGCAGTGAATACTGTGGATTTGGCTCAACACATTCATGCCTTTCTAGATGAAAGTAGAACATAAGTTTGCTGGAAGCCAGAAGATTTTTTTTTTTATGAATTCTAACAGTCTGGGGAAAAAAAAAAGTTGGCTTAAAGAAAAGAGAAATGAGATGAAAAAAATTGACTTCTGGAAAAGAATTTTTACCACTTGTATGAATATCACCAGTGCCTTTATTGTTCATGTGTTTCTATGTTTTTGCTAAGTTTTGAGGCAGAAAGCAAAAGCAGTCTGACTGCTAATGTCTTAGGACAAAGCAACTTCAAAATAGTGTTTCAAGAGGACGAAATAATTTAGCCAGGTACTGCTGTGACTTGTTGTCTAAAACTAGTAATGTTTTACAGGCTATGCTTCCTGGATGAGGTCAGTCTTGTACATGTAAAAACATCACAAAATAAAGGCTCTAAGAGAAGTCTAACTTGTGAATGATCTTAAAAGAAATGAGAAAATCTTGATTAACCAGTTGGGGAACAAAAATTTGATTGTTTTGATGTGGCAGTGCAGACAACTGCACTGAGAGACATTGAATCAGCAATTGTGAATGGGCACAGCTCTCTGAGCATGCTGGCAGGAATGGAATGCTCATCCTCAAAAAATCCACCCAGAAACAAAACATTTCAACAAATAGAGAAATCAAAAGTTTAAAGATTTCATCCTGGCTACAAAATGACTAATATTGATTTGCAACAATTCACAATGCATTTCCTTCAAAACAGTTAAACCCTTCAATTTGAAAAATACCCACAAGAAAGGAAAAAATACCCAGCAGTTGCACAAGGAAGCTGTATTTACATCTTTGATCCTTCTAACTGTGAGTTCCTGTTGCAATACTAGAAATAGGGAAGCTTATTTTGAAATGAGCTGGCAAAGAATCCTCTATGTGCTACATCACTAATATCTTATTCAAGGAGCAGGGGCAGTAGGACAGAAGCTTTAGCTGTGTGTAGGGGACTAGGGCCAGTGGCATACCAGATATTGCCTGTGTCTGATCCAGCATAAACCTACCTTGGCTATGCACTCCAATCCTGAGTCTGACTTGTAGAGACTCAGCCAGATTGCTAACTTAGAATTTCCAGGTGGTCTGGAAAAGGTGGATATCTAGGTTTGTAGAGCTATTGATGTAGAGGTAAGCCCAGCTGGATGTCAGTATGTCATCTCTTCTTAAAACTGTCAAAGAGATTAATGACTGCAAAAGGCTGTTATCAAATATGCAAGTGAGCAAGAAAAGGGGTACAGCAGCTGCATGCCATTTATTACATGTCTCCATGCTCCTTTTCCTGATATATGTTGACTTGTTTTCCCCATTCCTGCAAAATATCTAACCTCTTCTTGCTGAATTATAATTTTTAGTCTATACTGAGACACCATCTCATGCTTCTGTATTCTCTTATGGATTTGTTTTTTTGTTAAGTTTTAATTTCACACAACCTTTCCAAACTTTTCCTCACTGGAATCTATGAAGTTCTCTTTTTTCCCTCTCTCAGTACTACACTTCCTTGATCCTGACCATGCCTCCTCCACCTCCCATTCTTACCTGGGCTAATCCCCACCATGAGCCACCTGTGTCATTGCTGCCCACATTGCCTAGGTCACTCAAGTGCATCCTTGCTGTCCCAAAGCAAGGCTACTGAAGACCAGCAGTGATGCCTACCTTCAGGCTTACACCATGCTGACTATTGCTTGTTCCATTTTACTATTGGTCTGTAGTGAGAAAGTGGGTCATGTATTTTTGTCTACAAGTTTTTCTTCAGTTCTGGTATACTTCTGCTCAAGTAATTTTTCTCTTTTACTGCCAAGTGTCCTGTGCTTACAGTGTCAATCTTCTGTAAAACTCTAGTTTCTCTCCCAAATTTTTTTTTCTGAGAAAATGCCTGAAAGATGTGCTTCCAAGGAAAGATTGAAAAGCTTAGTGGAGGACAGATGATGCCTAGGAAGAATAACAATCTTTCTCATTTTTAAGAATGGGGAACAGGGCAAGAGGAGTCAGAATTGTCTGCTGCTGGCTGAAGTTAGATTTCTTGAATTAATATTGGAATAAATGATCCAAATTTTAAAATATCTTTTGAAATGTGAGGAGAATGAGAGTCTCCATGGATTTGAAAGGAGTGAACTGTGAGCTTACAATTACAATGGAATAATAGGTCTTACAGAAAACAGAGAAGCAATAACATATCCTTGTACTAGAAGGTTCAAAGTGCTTGTCAGTTATGTGCTCTCAAAATGAAAAGCTGTTAAATGGTGGTATGCAAGGTTCTGTCCCATGTCCAGGACTGCAACAGCTTCACTGAGAACTTGAACTTGAGCATCTTCACTAGCTTTGCAGTTAAGAATTAGGTTGGGGAAAGGGGCTGCAAGTATGTTGAGGAATTGGTACCTGCTGTAGTCAGCAGTAATAAAGCATTATCCAAATTACTTGACAACATATTGGATGTGCCACTTCCATAAATGTTGAGATCCTAAAAAGGTCATTGAAAATTAGCAGGTATCGATACCAGAAGCATCTAGGTGCCTTGCAATAAGATAAGAAAACTGAGGGGAATGTCTTAAGATGTAAGAACTTCCTCTATATAGGAAGTAGAAAATTTGTTTTCAGAAAGGTGTTGCAGACTTAATCATAACACAAAAAATGAGATGATCTTGATGGGATTACTCAAATTCCCTTACAGTTTGAAAATGCCATGTTAAAAATGTAGGGTAGAGTAGAAATGTTGTAGGCAAAAGCATAATTGTATGCATACTATATGTAGATAAAGGGGAAAAGTGTTAGTAGATTTATTTTTTTTTCTGTTGCTGCTGTAATTGTTGTGTTGGACCATAGCTCATTAACACTATCCACCCCCTGTTGAGTGAGTATACCCAGGCATACATGCGGCAGTTGGTGATCTGCAGCTCAGAGATCAACTGCCTTAGACTTAGGCAGCTGAATTAATTAAGCACATGTGAACTTTGATCTTCTAAGGTAGCACCTGTATGCATCTGAAAAGAGAATTCAGCTGTATAGTTATGCCCTCTCTCCTCACTGAAAGAATATATACTTGCATATTCTAAAGTATATGGATTAATTCAAATCTATAGTTTGAATACCTCAAGTTTAGAGTGGAAG
>NW_008693088.1:200213-245461 GCF_000695815.1 Acanthisitta chloris | reverse complement strand
CCCCCAGTATTTCATGGACTAACATTAAAGCCTTTTATACTTTTGAATGTGTATTTCAAGTTGGTTTTATCTTGGAACAGTCCCATGCAATTAAGTATCAGAAATTTGGTACTGCTGACTTATGTATTGTAGAACATTCATTTTACATTATGGTAACGTGAATACATCTCAAAATGCTTATGTCTCCATATAGGCCTGTGAAGATCCAATAAATCTAATTATCCCAAACTAATGTTACCTTGATGTTATTTTTTAATTTTTTTATTTTTGTTCCAAAGAAAAATCCTAAAAAATGGTGGGGTGATGTAATGGTTAAAGTGATAGCATAAGAAGAATTGATACAAGAGCTTGTCCCAATAGGAGTACATTTCACATCTGTTATTTATGATGTGAAGTGCCACTGGGGACAGATTCAGTAACTATGTACATAGTAATACCTTTAATTAGACTAACAGAATAAATATTGCACACAGGCTTTAGGGATCTCATAAAAGCTTTACCCCTGATGAAGAGGAAATTGGTGCAACTGGAGAATGATAACTCCAACAGGAACTGTAAATTGGGAAGATCAATATTTCCTAACTTCTTGTGCATTGATTCTTGCAGCACTTATGGGTAAACTTATGATTCCTCTATGACCTTTCAGACAAACCTTCCTGTGAACTTGGAAAGCTTAAGACTAGAACTTAATTGTCAGTCAGATGACAAATGTCAGATAGCTCTCTGCTATCACTGTGCTTATATCGAGATTTTCTTTTTTAAAAAACAACCCTCTCTCTCTTATAAGTACTACAGAGACAAGGTTATTGGAGCAGAAATATCTCTTTACCTGAGACTATGCTGCCTCTCTCCTGGCCTGCACTGCCTGAGGTACAGAGCTGCAGCTTTGGGTTTGAAGGCTTTGAAGTTTAAGCATAACAGCCTCTTTGTTTTCTCTGTTTTCCTTGCCATAAAGAGCACATAACGGGAGTGACAGAGTTCAGTGAATAGGTGCTTTACATGGCTGCCTGTTGCAACACCTGCTGGCAGCTGAGTGTGACACTGCTGCAAACTTCTACCCATGGCACAGGAAGGGACACAGAAACCCCTTGTTCGGTCTCATGTTTTATAATAGTCAGAAATATACATGTGGTGGGTTGCATTTTTTTCCTCCTTGAAGCCAATTTTTCCATGTGTCTCAGCCAAAGCAATACCTGCAAAAACTAAGACTAATTTTCCAGCTCAGTACTTTAGAAGTAACTGTGGCAATGCTACAATTGGGTTGTGTCATCTTTAGCTTGTGAGGTTGGCTTCAATGTGCTTAGTGGTCTGCAGGCATACATAGGTGGATGGGATATCTTAATCTGTGACCATTGATTGTGTCTTGTAGCTTGTGTCTATCTTGAAATAAAAAGACAATGGGTCAGTTCCCAGAAGAAAAGATGAAATGAGATTTTAAAATTGGGTCTTGTTATACAGTTGTCACAAATGAGGACTTCCATATGAATGCTTATTGTAGGTAAAGTAGTAGGGCAACTAAGCAAATCTGAGTTGAACCTTGTGTATTTGCTGGAGAATGTATATCCAAAAGAGTGGAATGACAATGGCCTCTGCTATTGTGCAGGAGTAAGTGAAACCATTTGCATGAATTATGGAGACTCTGGCTTGAACTTGTGCTCTATCTGTGCTCCTATCACTTGCATGCCTTGGTCCACTAACATCACCTAACACACAGACAAAATGAAGGCTAAATAATCTTTTTGCAGTACCTCTTGAAATTGCTATGTTTATGGTTCTGGTTGAGTTTCTGGTACATGATTGTTTTGATTTTCTTTTTGGTTGGTTTGTTTTTTAATAAAGGTCTATTTGTGCCTTGAAGAGTTTTGAGAGCCACTCTTACAAAGAACATTTTTGACAGCACCTATCAGGTCTTGTCCTGTCTTTTAAAATGTTCATTTCCAAATGAAAGGCTTGAAAAAACTAGTAAACCTATATACCTTTTGCACAATAGATGTCTCTGAGCCATGTTTGATACGAAATAGTTAAGCATTCCAATTTTGAGTCTTAAGAATTAATAATTCATCCACAAAAATTCCATATAAAGTGAAAATTAGTGTCTCTACTTTGCTGTTTAAAGTTTTATCTGAAACAGCACTAGTGGCTATTTGCCTGAGATGCAGGCTAAAACCTTATTAAAAACCAAACACCTACTGCAATATTTCATTCTCTATTTAGTTTTATTAATAGTTAAGAGCTTTCTTGGTGGGAGGCATTATTTTGTTAACCATAACACAGGAAAAAATTCTATACACGTATATATAAAACTTGGTGATGAAAAGTAGGTCAGTCCTTCGGTATGGCTTTCAGCTACATCTTAAAGATTTTTCTCTGCAGTGATTTGCTGATCCAGTTATTCTTAATATCATAATCCTTAAATTTATAATCCTCAGTGGTAGTTAATGATTGCTAACATGCATAATTTTCCTCATCCAGTGTCAACAGTGCCAGTGATACATTTGGTCATGTGTTTGTAAGTGGCTGCCTGTTTCAGAATCTGGTTATTTAAAGTGTATCTAATTTAATTACCAAACAGAGAATACACTGCCTGCAAAAGTCACTGACCTAGAATGTTGCCTCTAAGCTTTTGAGCATGGCTGATAGTGGAATGATGTAAAATGACATGAAAGCTGAAGACATAATTGCTCATTGTGAATCTTTTTTTCAGTAGCTAACATTATTCCAAAGATGAAAAGTGACAGTTATATATTTTTGGCAATGTTTCCCTGTAGGAAAGGAACAGGCAACCTACTTATTTTTGCTACTGTTAGGGCTGACTCAAAATTATATTCATAAAGATTTTATTTACTGATATTACAGACTGAATTTTTGAGCAGTTGGTACCCAAGTACAAATCTAGGGCTCCTATAGTCTAGATAAGGGGTCATGAAAAATGAGCTGTTAGAGCTTTAGCCACAGAATATCACAACATTATTTCTAGAAGCAAACGCTGTGTTTAGGGAGTTTTCAAGAAAATAAAAAAGAAACAACCTAAAAATGAAGCATTCAAAATTCAGATGCTGCTTCTGAATATCTGGCTGTACAAAACTAAAAAATGCCATCTGGTGACAGCTTTACCTTCTATACAGATTCCATCAGACTGCATGTGTGTGTTCCCATTGCTTGCAAATTTACACTTGTAGCTGATAGAAATGGTACATATGTGAAAGCTTGGAAAGCAGTTAGTGAGCAGCCTTATTTTAAAAAGAGCTGATTAAATGTAGCAGCCAACAATCAAAGTGAACACAGAGCCTTAGCACATATTGCAGTGTTCTGTGCAGGCTCTGTGTTCACTTTAACAGTGGCTGTTACAATTTCTGATGATGATAAAGGTACATAAACTGTAGTCAGCTTAGGAACCTACCAGTCTTGCCTGGGGGTGATGCAGAGATTGTGACTTTATTTCTCAACAAGTTCATAGGGTCTGCGTGTTCTACTGTGGCTCTTCCTGTTAAAGGAGGATAGTGGCACCAGCTCCCTGTGAGCTCAAGCATTGCAAGCTGTTAACATAATCTTATTGATTTGGAGATCTGAGTAAAAATTTCTTTGTAGACTTGATCTACAGCAGTTCATTTGTAGTAGACACACTCAAAATGTTTTCGTGACTACAAACAGTCCTTAAAACATGGTCTATTATTTGCAGGCACTTCGAATTACCTTCCGTTTTCAGTTCAGCAGAGACTAGTATATCCTCCTGGCAAATAATTTTGTCATGAGTATCCTGAGCTAATCTGATGGTGTCCTCATAGAAAATGAATAAGGTAGTAAGACTTCGGTTTCAGGAAAACATAGCTCTGATTCCTCATCTAAGAGAGAAGTCACTGGTACTAGATATTAAGACTGGAAAAGTATGTGCCTAAGTCCCAATGAGAAACCCTTCTGTGCAGGTATGCTTGTCTCAGGCTTGGATTACTCCTGAGCAACACTCTTGAGTAGCAATAGACACAACAGTGTCCTCAAAATCCCAGTACAAGCTTTAACACAGAAGTCATGTTTCCATACAGATAACAGTCTCTATGAGGAAGGAAACTTAATGCTTTGGGAGCTTGGTTTTTTTTTTGGTGGTCCTTTTTGTTTGTTTGGTGGTGGTGTGTTGTTTTTTTTAATTCTGTAAGTATGAAGAGTTGTAGGTGCCTGTCATTTGATGGGATGGGTGGTGTAACAATGGAGAGACAAAAAAGGGGGATGTATTCTGTGGGGTTTATTGTGTTGGGTTTTGTTGTTATTGGTTTTGTTGGTTTGGGGTTTTTTTAGTTTTGTTTTTTTGTTTTGTTTTTTTTAGCATTCACTCTTAACAGTTAATTTGTGGTATTCACTTTGAACAGACCTGTGGTTTGGTTATCTCACTCTTGATGCATGTCAGCTGGTACCAGAAGGCACTTCCAGTCAGCAGTTACAAGTTGTTTGTACATGTACCCGCAAAGTCTAAAATTTTGCAGAACATCTCTTGTAAAGGCTGATAGAAATCTGGAGTCAATATGTAGTTCTAGGCTAGAGACAGAAGCCAATAGGCGCCTGAAATGAAGAAGCTCCTGGATATTGTGACAGAAGGTAGTTTAAAAGAAGTGTTAATATTTTGCTTTAATTCTTCTCTCTCAAATTCAAACAATGACTGGTTTAATTCTGCTAGCTCTGTGTCAAAATAATGGGAAATGATGGAAAGTGTACAATGTGAAGGGAGAGGGAGGAAACAAGCTGCCATTGCTTCAAGTATGTACACTTGTGCTGTGGGAGCTATCGTCAGACAAAAATATGCTGCGAGTTCTTTCCCACCCACATACCTCAAGCTTCATGAAGTGAGGGAGACTGTCGTGTGGTGACAAAGGCCAGATTATCATAATGTGGGTGTGATGTTTCTGCCCCAAAATACTCTCCTGCCTGTTGTGTTCCGAAGCTCCTTATTTGTACGTTCAAAGCAGAAATCTGCACAAATGGAGTAGTTAAGTGTCCAAGTGCTGTGTGTCCAGGGCCACCCACAGTTTGTCTGTGGGCAGAAATGCTCTCTCTGTAGGTGGCAACATGTTTTTCAAGTACATGTTCTTTTGTTTCTCTCTTCCCCTTCCCCCCAAGTGTGACAACTACCTCTGCATTTTTTCAGTGTAGGATGTGTGGGACCATACTTCTTTTACTGTTCCCTTTCAAGTCCTCAGCTTGCACAGATTGGCATAATTCCACTGAAATCGATAAAGGTATGTTGACTTCAAAACTATTGGCATAATTCCACTGAAATCGATAAAAGTATATTGACTTCAAAACTAGTGGAGAATCTGGGCTCATTAGCAGATCACAATTCACATAAACTTCTGGAATGAACTACTGCAATTGTTTTGGGGGTGTACCGAGATCTTCCTGGACAGTCTACAAAGACTTCCTTGAAGATATTCTGTAGGCCACAGCTGGCTGCTGTCTTTAAGTACTGGTTTGATGTGTGTTTGGTTTTTTTTCAAGTTATATTCTACAGTTCCATCCTGAATGTTTGCCTGAAAGATTTTTTTTTTCCTAGTTTTGTTATCCTTCTAGCATTTTGTGGCCTCTCTAAAGTGTGTACTCTGTCCCTGTCCACAGGAGTGTGTACATGCTAATTTCATCATGCCTGTCAGTCTGGTAGCATATTGATACTGAATAAACTGGATAACATTTAAAAGTAAATCTATTGTCATGAGCTCTAGGCTTATCATGGCTCATTATTTAAAGGCAAATACAGTGATTAGTGTGGGGTGTACTTTATGATAATTAAGAACATTTTACATATCAGATGGTGATGTTGATTTTGGAGGGCAACAACCTGGACTCAACTCTCACTAGCTAAAACTAATATTTTTGTAATTTTTTATATGTGTTTAAAAATGCCCATGATAAAATACTTCAACTGTTTAATCACTAAATAATAGATCCATGCAATCAATTAGCTTAATAGCATGATTACTGGGATAATTTTCTGGTACCCATAGGTGATGCTGTAGTTTAGATACATAGTTTGCGTATATTGGTAGTTTATGTTGAATGTAAAGTGAAGCTTGCACTATCTTGATGGCCAGGGGCATGTTGCTTTCTAGCTATCCCCCTGTCTTTACCTCACTTGGTATCTGAACCTTCTGAACACAGGTATCATAAACTGTGGTATCCAGTCCATTTTAGACTTTTTTTTTCATCATGAAGACCTAGTGTGGCATTTCTAATGGAGAAAATGATGATGATTAAAAAGAAAAATGACCCACAAAAACCCCATTAAACAAAACATAACTCAGCAACTTATATAATTGGGTCTCATGCTAATCTGTTTGCAAACTTGTTAAAGTGTGTTTGTTAAAGTATCAAAAATGTTAGGGCTAGCTTGAAACAGGATGAAGCAAAATCAGGAAAGATCAGTATATGTTTTGTGGGCATATATGCAATCTGCAGGACTAGGGGGTTTATTTCTGATTCACTGTGAAATACAGACAAAGTTTCTGTTCTAGTTCATTGCTTGTGTGGATTAGGGTTTTTGCACCTGAAGCTTTCCTTAAATTCTGATATCAGTTCACATGCAAATTTAGGAGGAGAAGAATATTTTTTTGTTTCTAGTGAGAATGTAAAGGCAATCCCATAACCAGAAGATGTAGAAGATGAGTATTTCTATCAGTTTCTGTAAGAGCTATATTTGGCAGCTGTGCAATTTGAACATTTGCCCTGTTTCTTCCTTGGATCAATAATTCCTAAAGCCAAATATAAACCTTCTCTTACACGTATTTGTCAGACGTATTTGTATTCAGTTTGTGATTGCTGATGGTTGTGAAGTGTAGGCTCAGACACGGCAATATAAAATACCAAGCTTGTAAATACACTTTGGGTGCAGACAGCAGGAAGGGAAAGTGAATCATTATGCTTCTATTGCCTCTTTGGCAGTTTGTACTCTTAAAATTAAAATAATGTGTCAGAAATGAAGTACAGTAGCAAGTTTAAATATTTTTTCATTAAATCATGATAGGCTTCTCCTTGTATTCAAAGCTTATTCCTACTATTGCATGCTACCATGTAATTTCTGCCACCAAGTTTCAAAGCCTTAGTGATTTTATTTTTTTTTGGTGGGGGGAAGGAAGAGCTATATTTAAAAATAATAAAAATCTCAAAGTTAAAAAAAATTGCAACTGGTGCATTTCAAGGGGGTGAAATAATCTATTTTAAACCGGGAAATAACTCGTGGACACTGATGTATCTATGGAATAATGTTAGACAAATTTAAATGTGTTAACTGTGTGGTGCCATTACAAATGCTATTTTTGGCTGAAAAGGATCAGTGATTGCTTGTAAAATAAAGAGACATCAGATTATTTCAGCTAGCCTTGGCTGGGGTCTTTAGAATGTGGTCTATGTTTCTGGCATGCACACTTAAGGAGGATGCACAGGAAGAAAAAAGTGAAGTTGAGACAAAATTATGCAAACCTAAATAAAAGAAAGGGCAAGATATAAAAATTACTCTGTAGTAGATGTCACCATGCAACTATTCAAAGAAAATAATTAGTTTTCATTGTAACTCGGGCAAGTAACAAAGATGTACATTAAAAGAAAAAACAGTGGTCAGCAAGAAAAAACTGGTGTTTATATAAGGAAAAAGGCAGGATTACACAATCTTATCCCCCCCTGATAAAGACACATGATTGGAGTCCAAGATTGTCTAGATACTGCTTCCATTTCAACTACAGACTGCTTCTGTATTTAACCCTTTGGCTTACTGTGTCACTTCACCATCTGTAAAGCGAGAGATGTTAGTGTGTGTCAGGCTGTGCCAAAAAGCAAGTCTATCATATTAATCCTGGCATGGTCCTGAATATCACAGACTATTTCTATCATAGAAATTCTTTGACTTGTAATTTTAGGGAAAACCAAGTGTCTTTCTGTACTTGCTAAACAGAAGTTATAGACTTGATGCAGAAGCTGTTGGGTTAGGTGTTTTGAAGCCTGGGAGGGGAAAAAAGAATTTAGAGGTAATTAAAAAAAACCAACAACTCCAAAGCTTATAACAAGCTCTTAGTCCCACCTCTGCTGTCTTCAAGCACAGTACTGTGTGCACTGGGGGACAGTAAATGATCTCTCATGTATGGGAAGTATATTCCCTCTCCTCTTCCTCCACTCTGTAAAACTAGTGCTCCTATTATGTCAAGGTCCATTGCATTTACTGCAACTTTGATATGCTTGACCTAAAAATACTGCTGTGAGTGAATTATTTACAATGACACTGAGGAGCAATTTTCTAGAATGTTTCTATGGCCTGTGGGCACTGCACTGCGTACATATGTATCATATTAACAAGAAAACATGAAAATTACCATGAAACCTTTCCACAGTATGTCACAGCTACTGTTACCAAATTGGGATTGTTGTGTGGATTTACAGTGTAGAGAAGATGTGTCCAAGCCAGCATCTCTGGTGGATTGTGGAATAATGGTATCATTTTCCAATGAATATTATTAAACAACTAGTCTGTAGAGTTGACTTTAAGTTGTATGAAATACTATATATCTGTACATTAAGAAGACATTTTTCCATTTCTAGATGAAAACATGATGTCACTAACATCATTAATAAATTTCCTGCTAGACACTATAGAAAGATACCATTGCTGCAGAATCTCCTCTTTAGAAACCAGTTGAAGCTTGCAGTCCAGGTGAAAATATTTTATATTTATGTGCCTAGGTCAATGCTGGTTGAGGTTTCTGCACCCTATTTTAGTAGGGTATGAATTGTTGCTCTTCAGTTAGTGAGTGTATGCAACGTAGAAGTCAGGGGTAACATGTATTTTGAGGAGAAGTGCTACCTCAGAAAATGACATAACTTTATCTTTTTCTTGCACTGGAGTGTCCCTCCTCAATGCTAATCATTCAAATGCTATCAGTTACCACAGGAACCACTCATATTCCAGGACACTGATTCTTTCCAGTGCTGAGAAATTCCAGAATCTTCTGCTCTGATAAGAATTTTATCTCTTAAATGTTATGTAACACAACTATCACTAGCATTAATAAATGTATTGCAAAACCAAGACGCATGTTATGTAACACAACTATCACTAGCACTAATAAATGTATTGCAAAACCAAGATGTGGTTTTTATTTCAGTAAGGAGCCTTGATGCATACTATTGCAAAAACATACTAGCTACAGCTTAATTTGAAAATTTCTCCTTCTAGATGGAATCTATATCTTTGAGTCCTGCTTTTAATATGATTTTTATCTATCTGCAATATGTAAGTCCATAGTAATTCAAATTCCCATTTTCGTAGGAATGGGTGAACCTAAAGATACAGGCTTATCTCTGAGCAGTGTTGCTGAGAAATCATTCATCCATAGCAACTTTTCCTTTTAATACTTTACTCTTCTGTCTCTGACCACAGTAGTATTCAGTGAGCAACAGACCCCATGGGTTCTTCTGTAGTAAATATTGCAGTGAAAGAAAGACAATCTGCCCAAACATCAATTTTAAATAATGCCCAAATAATTTAAGGATTTGTTTTGCTCATGTGGTCATGTCTTTAAGGAACTGAGATTTGTAGTTTTCTATAAATATTATTCTGGCCTATGATAGAGCACGGATCTCTTTCATGATTGAAATATACATTTTTACCATTTAATTAGACTGACACACAGTTCATGAAACAACTACAGATGTGTTCTCCCATGATAGTCTTGATGCACATATGCTCTTCAGTTGCCACATGGTGAAACACAGATTGAACAAGCAAGTACCGTACACAAGATAATTTGTTGTACAACTGATGTGCTGAGAAAACTTAGTAAATAATCAGACTAAAGTATTGTTTATGGGCCCCCAGTTCTGAGGAGGAATGATATAGACACTGAGATTACCTAACTTTTGGAAGCAATTGCTAATGCAGAGTATTTAAGTTGCATGAAGTCCATTGCTGAACTTACCTTGGATGATTGATGTGGGAAATGTAGACTGATCCTTCTGTAGGTCATGAAGTCCATTGCTGAACTTACCTTGCATGATTGATGTGGGAAATGTAGACCGATCCTTCTGCAGGGCTGACTGGGTTGATAAAGGGTTGTAAGAAAATAAGGACAAAGTTGTGAGCTTATTTACACTTTTATTTTCTTAATAGTATCAGCAATACTGAGAGTGTGACACAGGTACTCAGTTTACAGTAATTTTACAATTTAACCACTTTTCCTTTATTACCACTGGATATACATTTCTCTATCATCTTTCAGATCCCTAAAAAAGGCAAATGTAATAGTATTTGTTGCCTAATAGTATTTATGTGCTTAAAATCAGTTTCATGTAAAATGAATCTTTTATTTGATATAACATTTTATCTGTGACTTTGAAAGCCCATTTGTTCCCATTTGTGTTTGCCATGACAAGTATAGAATGTATTTTTGAACCATTACACAATGCCTGGTTAAAATGACATTTTAAATATTCTTTCCTCTTATGTCAGAGTCCTTAGAAGTAGATATACAGAGTTTCCTGTACCATTATTGCTTTCTGTTTACATAGCAAATAAGAATTTTTATGCTTTCAATGATACTGAACCTTGTGAGGACAATATTCCAGAAAAATGCAGTGGTAGGTTTTTTTTCTAGTCAGCTAAGTTGACTACACTTGAAAATGAGCAAGCAAAAAGTAAATACCCCCAACTATTTTTCTGACCAGAAAAATGTAGCTTAGAGGAAGTGTTTGCTTCTCACTACTGCTTTCAGAGCTGCTGTTCCTCTCAACGGCAACTGTAAAATGTGGGGCCACAGTTGCATTCATTGTTCAGTGAGCTTGTCCACATAGTTAAACCCACCGACAGCAATGAATGTTGATTGTGACCTTTTTTTGTAAAGCTTGGCAGGGTGGGGGACAAACATCATATGATGGTTAGGTTGCTATCTTCGGTGTTAAGGCCTGAAAGCATGAAGTAAGGAGGAGGATGGTTAGCTGGAGGGTACAATCAACGGTCGATGGTTTTCACTTTAATTCCAAACTCACCGACAGCGTTGAATGTTCACTGAAGCAACCACTACAACAGAGCTCCATTGACTTGACTGCATCCACATATGTCTGAAAGGAGGGGGGGAAATCAAAATTCACACAATGATTTTAATCATACAGATGATGCAACTTCAGTCATTTTTCTCTTACCGACACCAACACCCTTCTCTGCCCATTCTGTTTCAGTCTTTGTGCAAGGATCTGGCAGTTTTCCATACTTCTTTCTATGAAAAGAAAATATATTTCACTTATTCAGGCTTTAGCAATGTAGATTGGGAATCTAGTGATAGGTAAATTAATGTAGTGTCTTATTTCATGAGACTGAATTTCAAAACAAAACACAAGATTCCATATATGAACAGATCTGGCTAATAGTTTTATGAAACTGTGTTGCCAATTAGAGATTGCCCATTTGAGCAATTGAGTCTTCTGCTGACTTGGTTCAATCAGATTTAAACTTGCTTAGGATTGATGAAAACTATATATTCTTTTAAGAAGGCTTAATTTCTCAGTAAACAGAGAGACAGGCAGCCTTTTTTCCTTACAAATTGTTACACCTGCAGAACCTGTTGTGATCATTTTCAGAGGGAAAAATGTGAATATACACCAAGGCTTGATCTAACTATTTTCATATAGTTTCCAGGTGGCAGCATGCTGCCAACATCCAGAAAAGACTATCACAGAGTGAAGTGCTTATTCTTAAAAATTTCCACAGTAACACAACACTTTTTTTCTAATATTTTGAGCCTTCCAACTTAACTGTCTTAATTTTTAATAAATTTCTTAATAATTTTTCGAAAATTATGGTAACCTAAGAATTTTACCTTATTTGTGTTTATGAGCAGAGTTGTTCTTGTTCTTGGAGTAGGTGTTCTTGAAGCTCAGCTGTTCAGAATTCTTTCTTGCTAGGTCCATTCTTGCTGTGCTAAAATTGTGTGACTGATTCATTGACTTCTATGAATTGCTGTTCATTTACCTTATCCTCTGGTAAAAGATGCCATACACACTCTCTCATCCATCTCTGATTATTTTAGAAGTCTTTATAAATGTTGGGGGGTTTGTTTATACTCACATGAAGGGAACCTGCACCAAAAGACTGGAGGTTATAAGTTATTTTGTAAACAAACACCAGGACAAGGACTTTGTTCTACCTGCTGCGTTCAACTAATTGCTCTGCATGCGAAGGTATTTATTATGTCATTTAACTCAACTGCATTTTCTGTCTGATATATCTAAAGGTCAGAGTCATTAATATAGCTTATTGGAGAGCTAGACAAGAATGGAATCAACTAATTTTCTTCTTTATGGTAGATTAGATGTGTTTTGTTTAGGAAGGCCACTGTGATTATGAATGTCTGAATCCCAATCAAATGTGGCAGTCCACCTTTCTTTCCCGATACTGCAGCATGGGATATTTGCTGCCAATACTTTAGCTTTGGAGTTTGATTATTTTTGTTTCTCTGTTTATTGGCACTGGATTTTCATCTGTTGAATTCCATGGATGTTAGGAGAAGAGTTCTGTACACTGGCATGAGTGATGAGAGAATAAGGCTCTCCAGCTCAGTAGTCTTTTGTGCATCTGCATCTGTTCAACATTGTTCAAGCCAAAGGAATTGACTTTATGGTTTAGGGTCGCTCGTGTTTAAGATCCACCCTATTATAAGCTTGTTTTCTGTATGTCATTTCTTTTAGTACTTATTCCTATGCTTATTCTGTCCTTCCATCTGTCACTTCATATTTCAATATGCGGCTTGCCTGGCTGATGCCTGGCAATTAGGATGGGGTGTAGGGGAAGAAGAGGAGCTATGTGGTGTTTGTGGCTGGATGGATTGCATCTCAGAAGGAATTACTTTCACAGGTGATTACTAATTCCTCCCCACCTCCCATAATGGAAAAAACTCAGTATTTCTTTGGTTACCTAGCCTCTGAATGGGCTGAAACTTGTAAGCACAAAAAGTATTCCTGGGTTCCAGTCCTGATTCCTGATGTGTGCAGGTTATGCAGGGTAAATATGCTTTCATCTTCTCTCATCTGGTTTTCATTCTTTTTAATCCTTTACCGGGCTTAGCTGTTACAAATGCCAACTTTATTTTAAATTTTATTTCAGATCTGCAGGCTTATGTGAACATTCAGATTGGATGTATGGGTTTTTTGTTTTTTATTTAAGGTTAGTAGGTCATAAATAAACCAAAGCACTTTCCAAGCAATGAGCAATAGGGTCATGGTGTACATGAAATATCGCTTTAAAAAAATTGAAACCTAACTTGAATTGACAGAGGTACATGAGGAAGTAGTTCATCGTGTCACTGCAAAGGCCATAGGGATTTGGACTGCTAGAGCTGCCTGTCTTAGGAATAGATTAGATATCTTGTCTGATGACCTGTACTTAATTTAAGTGACTGCCTTTGCGAGTCCTTCCAGAGGGCAACTGTGTGAAGTAGAGCATCTCATCTTCAGTCTTCAGTCCTTTTCCTCCTCTTGATGGCCTGACCTAAATTGAAGATATGGGTGTTGTGCTGCACAAACAGACAATTATTTCAATGCGATGTGAACTGCATCTTTGGTTCAAATTAGTTACCTTTTCCATTTTGACCTTGATATCTTGAATCAAAAGGCTCATGTTCCCACTTCATTGTACTGGTTAATACTGACAACTCTTATATACTGCACTTGTGTTTAATGACCGTCTTACGTAAAACAGAAGCAAAATCTCCCTCCCCTACTTAGAAATGGTAGCTGCAGCTATGAAGTACTTCTCTGCCATGCTTATTGCCCCATTGTTTTCTTTCTCCTCCACATAAATCATAGATAAAATATGAATGATAAATGTCAGCCAGAGAGAAGTCTGGCTTGCAGGCCACTGCAAATAGCTGTCTTAGAACTTTATCAGTCTTACTGCTTGTCCAGCAGGGAGATGGTTTAGGCACAAATGCTTAGGGAAATATACAGGTCTCAGGCTTGGGGCTCTTATAGGTTTAGACACTTTTCTAATGGTACATTAAACAGTCTGTCCAGATTGTATACTGGTTAAAATAGTATGTTAACATACTTGTGTGGTAGCTACTCTGCATGGCTCACAACATCATTTTTCTTTTGCTGACATTGAATTGTTACTGGAGGGTGGAGTTAAGACTTTTTGAATCCCAATAGTAATTTGTTTAAAAGGAAGACAACAGAACAATAGTGTAAATACTCATATTGCAAAGTTATCTCATGAATACAGTTGTTGGCTACTTCCACCTTCCACTTGCCCTCTCCCACAGTCTGTCAACAGGCTTCCAGTTATACACTTGGGGACAGGAAGAAATGCAATGTGTGGATGTATTTTTTAAATTGTCTTGCAAATGTGAATTCCAAGGGCAGTGTCTAAAAATGGCACTGGTACAGTTGGGATCAGATTCTCAGCTAGTGTAAACCGACACAGCTCCACTGATGTCAGTGGCATCTGCGTTTACACCAGCTGACACCTGGATGCTCATCTGGAAAAAAATCAAGTAGAATGATCAGATATCAGTTCTTATGTTTTCTAATTTTTATGCTTTGTTCATATTTTTTATTAAACCTTTCTAAAATGACAAATTTTCATATTGTATTGACATTTTAGATTCAATAAATTAACAGAAATACTCAGTCTCAGTAAGTATTGACACTGCTGTGCTCCCACCAAAAGGAATTAAATCCAGCTGACTGTAGTTATTAGAAATTCAATTTATTCTTGGATGACTTTGAGTTATATGCTGAAAGTAAAAAAAAAAAAATAAAAAATCTGTGGAGCTATCAAGAGGAAGTATTTTTTTTCCTGACAAAATGAAAAATGTTTCTTCTGTGGTCTTGAAAACTGCAAGAACAGAATCAAATAACAGTGATTGTAATCTAAGACTCTGACTGTATTCTACAGCCACTAATTGCACTTGCTTCTGCAGTGTGTTAGAGTATAGCATCAGCTCCTAGTTACTGATGCAGGAAATGTAAGGCTAATGTTTTTCAAGAAATCCAGCTAGATGACCACCATATTTTCATATTGCCTTAAACCTATGGAAATATTTGTTAACCTCTGCTGGAAAACAAACCCAAAAAACTAGAGATGTTTTTAGGGAGTATTTCACCATTTACTGGAGGAGAGACATCTCTGGAGAAAAGTTGCAGCTGCATAATATCTCGAAGCACTAGTGCATGCCAACCTGAGACAGGAGGGAAAATTGAGATTGCCTTGTTTAAATTCTGTGTTCTACAAGGCAAGTTTATTGTACATTATGATGTGAAATTTAAAGTTAGACAGAATCATCCTGGTTCTTGCTTACAGAATAAGAAGACAAAAAATATTTTGGCACAACAGAAAACACTGAGGTGAAATAATATCCACAGGGCTGTTCTTAAAAGGAAATCAAAACTTGTTTGACATGCATGGCTATCACAGAGCAATGTGCAGTTCATTGAGTCCTATCAGAGTTCTGCTGGCCCAGAAACCATGGCAGCTCCAATGTGCTAGTTCATGTTCTTGTAGCTTTTGACTGAGTTTTAAAGTGAGTTTGCTGTGCAAAAATTGACTGTGCTCTTGAAATTAAACCCATCAGCTAATATTACATGTCTACAACACAGGCTATGAGGTAGGATACTGATTAGCCAAGCTAATTTAGGAAGAGAACAAATGTGAGGAGCAGCAATGATATTAGTTCAATCAAATATTTGATTGCACTTCCAGAAATAATTTAATTGTAGAGCTCAAAATTATGATTTGCCCATTAGAATTTTACCTGATTAGTATTTTGTTAAATTTTTATATTAATGACACTTCCAACCCCAAGTTTAATGCAAAAATACCCCAGGTAATATTGTCTTTTTGCTTACTGCTTTAGATTTATTATGCCTCAATCAATATAAATTGTGACTCTTATTTAACGAATCATAGTTGCACGCATGTTTTAAACAGACCTTTATATCTGACCTATTGAGCCTGACTGCAATTTATTACTTCATGTTGTTCTGTTGGAAATTGTAAGGGCTTTTCCAACACACAGGATTGAGGCCCTGGCTCTATAAGCTTTGTTTTTTATTTAAAGCCAAGAAATTGGTAAATAAATTCTAGTATAGCCTGCATTTTCCCAGCCTTTTGGATCACAATTCTCCACTCTGTTACTGGAACACATTACTATTTATGGAAGATATGCACATATTTCAGTGTCCATAAATCATATGCAAACATCTGTTCTTTGGATCAGTAGATGGAGTATGGTAACTGCTTTTTGTATTAATATCCATGAAGTAATGCTCACCTACTGATATTTTAGCAAATATTTCAGTAATTTAACTTTTCAGGCAATGGAAGTTAAAACAGTGGAAATGGCAAGCGCAGTGTGGCACAGAGTTCTGTGTGGCCTGTACCCGAAAAATGTCGAGTGAAAGTTGTAAGATAAAGGGGATAAATATTGAGAGCAACATGATCAACCTGGCTAAAACAGAAGAGGTTCTGTTGGTAATACTCTGCACTTGCTGCTGCCTTTGAAGGGAATTTCTTTCCTTCCTCCTTCCTATGCTAGCTGTAAATGGGCATCCTTTTCTTATTTGTTATATCTGGATTGTGCGTGGTGGTCTACGTTTCTGTCTCAGTAGTATGATCTCTTTCCCACGTGATTCTGCAGGCAAGACTCTAAGGCCAATAACTGTGAAGCTGTGCTCTGAAAACATATGGTATGTGTGGAAACCAAGACTGTGCACAAGCTAAAATATGAGAGTTGGGAAAGCCGATGTTGTATGATAGAATGGGCACTAGAGGGAAAGACAGAGGATAAGAGTTTTCTTATTCTATCTTCATTGTCGGTGTTAGTAGTTTTACATAGTGTTTTCAGCTGTAAAGAGAACAATCTTCGTGATGTATCCTGTTTAGTATTTATATCAAGCCCATATTTGGTTGTGACATGTGCTGTGGATTCATTGTTTTTTCACGATCTCCTTTGTCTTTGTACTCATTTTATGGGAAAGGAGGCAGGGTATTCTGAGGCTAGAGTTATAAATGTCATAGAAACTGAATTTTCACAGGAAAAAGTTATGTATAAAAATGGAGAGTAAAAACATTCTGTATTTCTAGAAGTTATTGAGTCCTCCTGTAGTCAACTGTAAGACAACAGACTGCAGTTTTTTACCTGCAGAAAATGAACTGACTGCTTTTAAGTTACCTACTAATACTCTTGGTTTAAAAAAACTGAAACTGGTCCAGTATTAATTTGGAACCCCATTTTTGGATTTCTAGAGTGGTTCAGTACTGTCTGCATGTTGTCTTTTAGGTTCTCCACAGTGACTATATGAAGTAGTTATATTCAGAAAAACATGCTTGGGAGCTTTTAAACCTTTTGTTTAATTTATGCTCTTGATTTGGTTTTTTAAAAATTATTTTCTACAAGTCACTGGAAAGGTGCTAAGTACAGGTTTGCTCAAGAGATCCTTCATGTGTTCCTATGTCTCTGCTAGAACAGAGTGCAGTAGCAACTGGCTTTAATCTCCCATCCCCCTCTTCATTCTGTGTTGCCATAGGAATGGTCTGCGAGAATTACCAAATTCAAATAATTATGGTCCTGCTGCACAAAGTTTCTTTTGATCAAGAGCAAGTCATTTGAACCCTAATGTTTAGTGGGTAATACTTAGAGCCTCATAAAAGTGTAGTGATGGCTGATATCTCATAGTGCTTTGAACATGTGAAGTGCTATATAAACAATATAGGGCTATTGCACACAACTCAAGCTATTAGCATTTGAGGCACACTGCCCCAGGCCCTTGGAGGGGAAATCACATCTTCACTGCAAAAGAGGCACTTTTTTGAGTTCTGTCTGCTTCCAGATTAGGTATCAGGAGTTCTCTAGGTAGCACACATATGAAAAAGCATTTTTTTTTCAAATACTGTGTTTATTACACTGCACTGGATACTAACTAAAGGCAGACAGCATTCAGTTAGAACTGAATTCTGAAAATGTGAGGAAGGTAAATCATTGCCTGTTTGCATTATTTCCTATGCTGTAATTGTATTTTTGTATTCCTGCATATTTTTTCCTTTGTGAAATTTCTGTATGCAAATGTACTTGTTGCTAGCATACTTGTTTTTTGTGTGTAATTTGAAACAGATGAGAGATGATACTTCATCTTTGTTCCTAAAAATATCGCCATGCTTTACAGAATTTAGACCACAAATGCAATTCAGGAGTATGCTGAATACTCCCTGAGTGTCTGTGTGTAAATACTGCTGAAATTTTGTTCTTAAGATAGCAATACAAGTTAAGGGGCACTTGCTAAACAGCTGATGTAACATCTGAGTCGAAGGTACTGCTCAGATGGGAACAGTCTTCATGGGCTTGATGGAATTGCCTGATTTGCTTTGTTTTGACTCTCCTTCACACTTTGTGCATGCTCTGATAAATAAGGGCTACTGCTTAGAACCCACAAGACATGTCTATCTTGCAATCACTGCAATGTGCAGTCTGGTGTAGTAGAAAGACTCATGGCTATCTTCAGGGAGAAGAGGAAATTCCTTGAAATCTTTTTATGCCAGTCATTGCTCCAGTTTGAAAACAACAGTTCTTGGTCCAGAGTTGGCAAAACATTCTTTATGCCTTTTGATGGTGTAATTTCTTTTCAACAGCAGAGACTATTCTAAAGAATTGTCTATTTCTGCTTGCTTGTTGTGTGGTTTTTTTAATGTCTTGAGCTAAGCTTTTAGGCATGTTAAATGATGTAAACAAGTTTTGGATTTTTGTTACTGTTATCTAGGAACAGCCATTCAAAACAAATATGCTATTGACTCAACTCTAAAAAGCTCTGAACACAGAATAAGCTCAGACTTTGAAGGACTGGGCACACAGTTTAAATATTTAGCATAGCAAAACCCATTGCAGTACAATTACTTGTACAGGATCCAGTGATTTAGAGCACAAATGCGAAGCAAAATCCCATGTATTCTGGGAGAAAATGCCTACTTAGTCTGCTGTTTTCTGATGGCTATTTTTTAATAAAGACCAATGCACACACTATTTATTTGTGCTCTGGCAAAGGTATTTTTAAGTAATACATATTCATTTAAAGAAAAATAGCCCTCAATAAATAGATACAAGATCCCCAGAACTGTTATAAAGGCCTTATCTTTATTACTGAGAAATGGTGCACCCTTAATGGTTTGTAATCTGCCTGTGTTCTTTGTGGCTTCCTCAACATCCTCCTCCTTGTCCTTGTTGAGCTCAGCTGCCCTTTGAAAAGCTCTTTGTGCTCCAGTGACTGCTTTAAACTTTCTATTGACAAAATAAAGCTGGACTCCTAATTTATTTTTCACCAGAAAGTGTGAATTGAAAGTGGTCATTGGCCCAAAAACCTATGGTGAGAGCAAAGATGATTTTACTGTGGAGGGGGGGTGATGTTTGGTCTCCTTTTCTCTATTCTTTAATCCTCTTCTGCTCACTTCTTACAACCCTCTTACTTCCTCCTGCCTCCCAGAGTCCCAAGGAAACTGTAGCTCCTACATGTCATTTTGAGGTTTGCCTATACCAGCCCTATTCCCAGCGTTCCCTTTTGTAGTCATTTGCTTCAGTAAGGAAGAGTAGGCCAGGAAATCATATTTGAGACTTCAACTGAAACTGGTGTGTGAAGCCAAATTCTGTTTCTTAAAACGCTGGGAAGACTGAATGGGAGATTGACTATGGAGTAGATGAGTGAATGGGATGAGGGAAATCATGTATATCCAAAGTAAGTGGGAATTATTAAACCATTCCCTTTGCTTTGTGTAGCATTTGTGTGTAGTTTAAAAACACATGTAAACACACACGCAGATATGGTTTAATGGGAGAGAAGAAAAATATCTCTGTTTTGGAGATTTAAGCAGATGAGTACATCTGTCACATCCAGAAGTCTCAAACAGAATCAAAATGCAGTTTTACACCACAGGGTCTTGCTTTTCTGCAGTATCTAATATATTTAAATACGTAATCTGTAATGAATCAATAGTTTTTGGAGTAACTGCATGGTATTTTATGCAGTCAGCACCTTCTTAATAAACCTCTAGAGATCTGCTATTATCACCTCAGTAACCACTCCAAATCAACCAATCATAATTTGAACAATCATAGATGATATTGGCTATTCTGAGAAGTTTTGTTTCTGCACCAATACCTCCCTGGATCTGTGAAACAAAATTGTGTTGGTACATGCCGATTTCCCCTTGCTAAGGGTAATCAGGAAGTTTGAGGCTCACTGAGCAGCACAGAAAATTTAATCTAGCGTGTTCTATTTGTATATTTATTTAGAAAAATCCGGGTGAAATTCTATTCGATTGGAAGGCTCCATTCCTTAAGTCTTATGGTAACTCTATACTCTGAACTCCTAATGCAGAGACATTATGCTGGCTCTTAGCAGACAGGGCAAATTTCATTCTTACTGAATACGACCCAGGTGCTAAAAAGCTATAGCTGAAAGTGCTAGGTTAAAAGCCCAAGTCAGCTAGGTACATAAATATTACATGGCTATATCTTTAATGGGTTCCTGTCATAGACTTGCTTTGTTTAAAGATTTCCATAACCCTGCTGATTTATTGCATCTTTTCTAGAAGTATGCTGTTAGCAGGAAACTCAGTTGAAGCACTTTCAATCATGTTGGAGGATCATTATACTTTCACTTGAATAACTAATTAGTTGCAAGAAATTAACCACTGCTGTTTAGCACAAAAACACTTCCAAGAAGGGCTTTCATTTTTGTTGTGGAAAATGACCTCAGGCACTTGAGGAGGTGGGCAAAAAGGAGAAATAATGATCCTGCTGTCTTTTAATATAACTTTTGTTTTCAATTCGGCCTAGTAACTAGCAGGCAGCATAGCTGCCTGAATAGGCCACTGCACTTGGACTTTGGATAAATGTGTTCTGATCTTTCTAGTCCCATGGATCTGATGGCTGACCTCATCCCATTGGTTGAGACTGGTTTGAGGTTCCAAATACTCTCACTGAAGGCTGTGGGAGATGGAATGTGAGACTGAGGAAGAAATAAATTAGTGAATAGGATTGAAGGAAGAATATAATATGTCCAAAGAAAGGATATAACCAGTCTTATGTCTCTGGAACTTGTTTTTCCTGTTGTGAAATATAGGTCTTGATTAATTGACATGAGGTTCTTGTCTTGAATGTCTTGTATAAGAGCTCAGTATTATTGACATATCATGTTCGTGGTGCCGCTAATATGACATAAAACAGTGAGGTGGGGAAGGAAGACAAAGAGCTAATGTATTTAGTGTTTTGCCCCACTGCTAGGGTTAAAAGTGGATGGAAGTCAAAGACAAACTGAGGTTAGATTCTTCTCTATTACAAAATCCATTTAACAAGGCAATGAGAGTGACAAATCCTAGACAATTTTTTCCTCTAGAACTGCTATTTTGCTCCTGTTATTAGAGAAAGATATCAAATATATTTTTAAATTATAAAGTAAAAAGATAATGTGATGGATGTACAAATGAGTTATCTACTCTGTCTTCCCCTCTTTCTGTTGCAGAGAAAAACATTGAATTCCTCTGGTATTATGAAAAGAAAGTATTGGACAGTAATGTGAGGGCAAAGGGGATGGGAAGCTTATGGTATTTTTTGCTCTCCTCTTTTTTCTCTCTACCCACACTTGCAGGATTAGAATGTTATCTTCAGTAAGTGTATCTGAGAAGTGATATAGAAATGCTGGGAATTATTCAGTGCAAAAAGGGAGTGGGCTACTGTAGTCATGACAAACTCCTCCTGAATATCAAAAATAGGGGTTCTTATAATGCTTTTAACACTTTTCCTCTCTCCTCTCTTCTTTGCCTTCTTTCTAATACTTACTCTCAAGCACCAATTTGGGTATCTGAAAGTTAGGATCAGAATCTCATTCAGATCTTTGTTTATATTGGATTACCTGAGTAGTATGTGTCATTTGCAAATATTCACATAAACACAGTGCATGCTGCATATGGGATTTACCTTTCTTTTTCCTTTTGGCTAAGTTTGCAACGTATTTTATTGCTACATGAGAACACAGGAGACAGGAAGGACATATCTGACTTATTTTTTTTGCGAGGGAGGTTAGCATATGTGCGTGCCAGGAAATCTAGCTTTGTGGAAGAAAACAGCAGAGCTGCCCTCTAGAAAGAGGATATGTACCTTCAATCAAACCCATGCTAACATTTTTCCTGAGAAGCTGTTGGGCAGACAGTTTCAGATTGGTCATGCTGCCACTAAAGCACATTGGCTCAAAGGCAGCCAAGAGCTTGTGTGAGTGCATGTGTGCATTTACGTGTGTGTGTGCATTGCTCTGCTTTGGGATAGCTGTGCATAACAGGCCATTAGGCAAGAGGAAGGGAGAAAGCTTAGTGCAGGCTCTTTAATACTTTTTAGATAATTGCCCACCATTTTTTTTAAAACAATGTTATCCTGAAATTGCATGCAAGGAATTTCAAAAGGATCAAGGGATTTCAAAAATGCCCTTTCCCTGACAGTCTGAGGATTTTCTACTAAAATTCAGTGCTTTCTTTTATGCATCACTGAAGTCTGAAATCTGAAAATAAGCATATCACAGAAGTTTTTTGAATTCATTGCAAAGTATCTTTCCAGGTGAACACTGTACAATAGCTGAAGATTGTTTAGTTCTAGAACCAGTGTCTCATCCAAGCTATGTAAATACTCACACTTCATAGTAATTACACGTGAATAACATATGACTGACTATAAAACCATTAACAGACATCCAAGTTAACATGTTATTGACAGGTATCTCAACTTTTCTTTCTCCTTTATGAACATGTTCTCTGCTTTGCTCCTGTTACCTAGTTTTGTTTTGCTTGGTCTTTCATTTTGATCTGTACCTGTTCAATGAGTTCATGTGTCTTCAAATAGCAGGTGCAGACTTTGGGAGTAGTTTCAAACTTCATTTTGGACTTCTGCCTGCAGTCCAGATTGGGTTCATTTGAGTTCTTACTCAG
This sequence comes from Acanthisitta chloris, assembly GCF_000695815.1. Classification (NCBI taxonomy): domain Eukaryota; kingdom Metazoa; phylum Chordata; class Aves; order Passeriformes; family Acanthisittidae; genus Acanthisitta; species Acanthisitta chloris. Next base: position 222,486 of record NW_008693088.1, on the reverse strand, counting down.
ATCTAAATCTTGAAATTCCTTCCCACCTGGATACTTTTATTCATTCCACACCAAATATTGACTTGCTAATGTTCAGACATCACCTGTCATGAAAAATATATGTTCCTTCATAGTCTTATATAATCAAAAGTAATGGAAAAAATGGAGTTTAAAAAAACTGAATATTTAGGTACAAGGGAATGTGAGAGTCTTCTTTAAAGGAAAACCTTTGAAATATATTAAAACAAGTAGGCAGCTGCATCTCCCTTGCATTTACACTTCAGTTATTGGATGATATCACAAAACACAATGTTGTACATTAATGAATCAACAGCAGAATAACCCTAGACCTCTTCACTGAGAAACTATGCCCATACAGACTGAATATGTTGAGTCAAGACCTTGAGGGAGAGAAATATTACTTTAAGTGGGTTATAGGAAAAATCATGTAACGATGTACCAGTCTTTCCATTAGGACACTCCTCTGTATTACCTGTGTGTAAACGTAGCTAATTTTCTATTTCAGTAGCTGTGGACACATGGTTGAAAAGACCAAGCAAGTGAGAAAGTAGATTGGGTTGGCCATGCATTCAAGAATCCCTGTTTTAATTGGGCCTGTGCCAAGCAAACCAAATATGAAGGGATTAGCTCCTAAAGCACACTACAGGTGACTTCAGGCAAATGGAAAGAAAGTTTCACTGTGGGAACTGGAAAAATTTCTGAATTGGAGCAACTATGCTTGCTTGTCTGGTATAGTCCAGAAAGATTTTTTTCTCCCCTCTCTTTTTCTGCAATTTCCTCCTACACTGAGGATGTAAGCTAACCTTGCTTGTCTTCCTTTCTGGTTTCCCAAACTGTAAGCCTGTAAACATGTCTTTATGCTGACAAGTAAATATGTTTTTGCAAAATTCTACAGTGCACAAGTACTCAAAATTTGTACACCTCATGAATTAATTAATTTTGACATTCAGAAACAAAACATGGCTGCTTTTCTCAAATGGTCAGCAGTTTTCCACACAGAGCTGGTGGTGATGGATTGAAGTTTCTAGAATTCAAAAATCCTCATAAGTATAGTGAATGAGTGTAAATTCACTATCTTTGTAGTTACAAAGACTCATTGACATTTTACAATTGCTTTGTGGAAATGGGAATAATCTTATTGGTTAAAAAAATCTGTACTTTTCAGATTATACTTCATTCCATGAAAATGAACAATTAATAGTATTTCTTGCATTATGGCTTCTTTGTGCCTAATACTTTGATATAGATTATAGGAGTTTGGGAGAGGTGCATAGTCAGAAGCTGAATGATGAACAGAGTCTGCATTATCTTACCTTTGGTATTCTGCACAGGATTTTTTCCTCACTATCTTTATTAGGGAAAAAAAATTAAGAAATTAAGTCATCTTGGGGCTTAGGACCTACTCTTTCGTATTCTTCTCTGTTCTGTCTTGAGCCTTTGTATAGCACTAGTATCAACTATTCAATCAGTGTCTTTGAAAAGCACCTACCAGGCTGCCAGATTCCTGTTGCAGAGAAGCTAGATGGTGCCAGAAATCAGTCACTCTGTGCTAAATATTGCTGCTGGCTCCGCTCCCTGTCTCTCAGAGTCTGTAGAAGTCTAATCTTCTGTTCTTCAGTGAAAAGATGGCAGGATTTAAAAATGCCATCTGAAGTTGCTGTTATGTAACAAATGTCTTGCCATCCTGCATTGTTAAGGAATTAAACTGGTCTCTAGTTTCAAATGGTGGCAAGGTATCTTATATTACATGGAATGCCTTTGTGCTCAGCTGCTGTGCTATTTGTCTTTTAGTTCTTCACTTGCCAAATAGTAAGTTTTGTGAATTTAGCAATTCCTCTGTTTCAAACAGTGTTTTACTTTCAGTCAAGTCTAAGTATCAACATCATACAGCCTTGCACAAGCACAAAACACCAACCAGCAGAGCACCTCTAAAGCAGTTGAGCTGCCCCAAGCTTTCACCACCCGGATGATGCTTATGCATGGTTGACGTACTGAGAATTAAAATGGTGTAATATTAAAACTAAACTCAGAAAAGGTAATGTTGAAGCTAATGTGCAAACAAATCTGTTCATGATTGTATTTTCACAGCATTTCCTCTTTTTGTAGAATGCAGGGACATTTCTAAAAATACTGAGAGCCATTTGATTGTGTAAGAAAGAATAGAATTAATTTTTCAATCACACAATATGCAAATAATTTTAGTAGGCATTTAAAACAGTCATTGCAAAATTAGCTTAGTGTAAAGCTGATCAAGCTGCATTATGTTTTGTTAGATGTGCTCCACAGCTGGCTTAGGTGCTTAATTAGCACATGGTACCTAAATTCAAAATCTGAATTCTCAAAACAACCCATTCAGTGCTTGTGTCAGCACAGAGGAGCCCAAAGCCACTAGCCACCAAAATATCAGCCAAATGACTTCCCTGTTGCTTAGGCCAGGCTGGTGCTGAGCACTCCTCTGCAGAAATGCTCTGCTGACCACACTTCAGTATGTCTTGAAGGAGTGTGTACAGTTCCATTCCCCTCTGCTTTCTGTTCCTATGAGCAAATCCTAAAGACAATGGAAGATGTGTCTCAATTACCAAGCTGGAGTCAGGCACATCCTCTCTTGCTAACTGCATGTTTAATTGCTCTTTGCAAACTGTGAAAGCTTATTGAAGAAGCATTTGAGAGAATCTTTCAATCACAGTATGTGGTTGTAGCTGGGGTATATTTAGGTTGGAAATCCTATTGGTAAAGCAGGAATTTGAATCTAGGTCTTCTATGCCCTGGGTGGGTAAGCTGTTCCTTGAGAGACAGGCAGTACAAGTGCCTGCTCCTTTGTCAGTTTGTTCAGGGCCAAATTCCAGGAGGCAGTTCCTGGCCATATTGCTGTAAGGGAAACAGCATTAAATCCAGAGTTTCAAGGCTACAGTTCTAGGCCTGTGACTCTCATTATTTCACTCCCTAATTTAGGAGGGCTATCTTCAACCTGCAGACTTCTTAGAGTCTTTTAGGCAGCTCTATATATTGCTTAGATATAAATCTCTGGGTATTTGGGGTATAACTGCTTGGGAGATAACGGCAGCATTTATTATTTCTCTAAGTTCAGTCTTTTTGTTGCTCTAACCTATTTTCAGGACTCTTCTTCTCCTCCCTCCAATTAGGAAATGGATGTAATGATTGTGGGTTATGATTGACTCTTCTTGTCCTTAACTTAGAGGTTAATATATTCTTTTCTGGATGTTCTGCTTTCTTCATAGGCTGAAGTTGATATTGTTCCTTCTGCTGAAGTGACAGCTCCTGAGTGATGTATGACACTGCACAGCCAAGAAATCTGTACACGGGATGTGTTTTCTCCAGCTCAATAGTTTTCCAAGAGGAGGTTTAGCAGGTAAACCAGGTCCCCAAAGTCTGTTTCTGTTATTAAAAGGCTTAACTTCAGCTGCTAATTCTGGAAATATAATGTATGAACCCAGTATTTATGCATATGACTTTGATAGCTGAAAATGTTAGCATATGAATTTGAGAGTCTGAAAAGGATTTTTAGAATGCAAATTAGCTTTTAACTAAGTCACATTGAAAGTAAACCTGAGAAGATAAAAGAAAATAATATTCATATGTAGCAAACTGCAGAGTTTATTTCCTTTTATTACTCTGTCAGCAAGTAGTTGGATGGCCCAGATGAAAACAGAAGGCTCATTATATCTTACGAGCTCTTTTCTGGAGCTAAAATGTTGGAAAAGAGCTCCAAGATCAATTTTTTGTTTAAAGATTATTAATATGGAGAACTATTAGTAGGAGAAGCCTATAACCTTCAAGGCAGTTTTTCTCATTTGATAACATTTATTCTGACGCTATGATCTACCTCCAATGTAAGGGAGTTTTAAGCCTTGCTTATCTGCAAAGTTGAACCTTATAGAGTGCTATGCAATTTTCTTCGACTCTGAGTATGCCAGCTAGAGTTGGTCTTAAAAAGGGACACTTTTTTTTTAAGTTGAGTATTTTCTAAAAAGGGATTTTTCTTTTTAATTGACTTTGGAAGTAGTTAAATGAGTTCTGAGCTTCCTTACTCATGTTGAACTGTTTGAATATGTTGTTACACTGCATTATTACTGAAATTTTATGCTGATTTTTTTGTTTGTTTATTATTCAGAAGATCAGGTAATTGAAATTAATCTAGTAACTCTTCTCTAGATGCCTTTGGGGATACTTGGAAAAAATTACTTGTTAAAATGTGCTATAGTATGCATCTTGCTGACTTTCATTTGATTTTTCATTTGTTAATTTGAGACAATGAAGGAGTACAAAGGTTGTTTATGTAAAATGAGACTGAGAATGCAGAAACATGGAAAACATGCCTATTCTTGTGAGAGGTGTGGTGTGTAATAGCTTATGATAAGGTGCAGTTGAAGAGCTATTATGACTAAGCAGGATGCTACCTAATACAGGTCTGGTGGAGCTACTGTTTCTGATTGTATTTCTTCCCTTCATCTCTGTTCTTCTCCTGCCACAGAAGCACTGTCTACATTTTGCCTTCTGGGGGGAGGAAGAATTTATAGCAGAATACTAGTTGGCAATAGAAGCATGCTTCTAGCTGGACTCTAAAGATGAAACTCAGCAATATGTTGCAAAAACACACAAGAAGTGAAAAAGGGAAATAATAGCCTTGGGAGATGTCCTGTTGTGAACTGTGACAACAGGGCAATGGCATCACAAGGGGTTATGTATCTGTGGTTTATAAGTTGGTAATTATAAACTGAGGATAATTCAATGCACTATTTGTATAACTTCTTGTTAACTTGTCATAGATATTCACTTGTGATTCTATTTAGGCTTGGCGTTTTCATCATACTGTATTCACACATTTTTCTGCTTTTCGTATGATAGGGGAAATTTGATCAGAAACCTTTTCCTACATCAGGGAGTAGAGGTTTTTCTTCAAGAATAGAATGAAGGCATTGATGTTCCTATGGGTTTGGGAAGTCTTTTTTCATTTGGGGTTGTATTTGGTTTCTTTGCTCTCCAAGTATGGCTCTCCACGTTTCTTCAAATCAAACACAAGTACTTAATAATGGAAACTGATAATGTTTCAACTGCCAGGTATGTGATTAAAAACGTGTCTCCAAAACTGCAGCTTAAAAAGATATCTGGATGAGCTCAGCAAAATAGTTCACAGATTATGGTAATTAATTTTCATTCTCGAGAGTATCTGTGGCAAGTTTGCGGATTATAAAAGTAATTCTTGAACTGATACTCAAACTCAATCTAGTGTGATAGCTTAAATTTTACTCAGATTTGTTTGTCATATCATTAAATCTACAACAGTATATAAAAATCATAGATATGGTAGTCCTGCTACAAGATTCTCTACAGCATTTGAGTGGTGGTAAGCAGTGAAAAGCCCAGAGCAAACAGATAATTTCTACTTCATTGTCTCCTTTAGTCCCATTGCATATCTGTGACTATAGGTGCTTGCTACTTGACCCTGCAAGGAAATGATAAAACATGTGTGGCTGGAATTTTGACTATAGAAACTAAGTATTACATGCAGTTGTGCTACAGTTGCATGAAAGTTGAAAAATGGAAGAAGGCAAAGAATTTATCTGGAGAAAATGGGCAAATGTTTGAAATATTTCAACTAATGAATGCTTAGAAATATTAGGAACTCAAAATTTGGTCACTGAGAATGTGACTAAATGTAAACAGGTCTCAATAAAATAGGGCCTTTGAGAAACAAAGTATAGTAGATGTCTTTGATGGTAAAGAGTGCAAAAGGATTTTAATGTCAAATATTTTTGTCTGCTGGACTTACCAGAGCAAAAACTTTCTATGTAGTTGAGAAGAATCTAAAAATATTTTTTCATTGATTTTTTTTTTTGTAAAGGCTTCTTTCCATCAGCACTCCATAAATAATCTGCTTGAAAACGTACTGAATTAAGCACTTAATTTTGTGTCTTTCTATACAAGTATTGAACAAGGCATGTATTGGCAAAATTTCTTTGGTGAATACGTAATAAATTGAATAATAAATGGTGGGGGTTTTGCACTTAAAAAGGAAAAATATTTGCAAGTATATAATGAGGTGTTAAACAGTGTATTTAAGCTAATACATTACTCAAGTCTAACATACATCTTATGATTTGTATGAAAGAATACAGAGGATACTGATCATTTTTCAATTTCAGTTTGTGTTCCAGTGCTGTTCTTTTGCTGTTCTGTCAGTGTATTTCATGTTGACTTCATTAATAGGACATATCAGTAAGTTTAAAATGGACCCAATTTCCCAGTTTGGAGCAGGGGCGTAGAATAAAAAGTATTCTAGTTTTTTCCCTGTAAGCTCTTTCGTATTATAGCTGAAATAAAAGTTGCAGCCAGCTAAGAGTCAAGCATTAATTAAATGTTTGTCATGTAATACCACATCTTTTCAAGATGTATTAAGAGAATAGCTGGTATTTTAACTCTTATTTCAAGGCCAGAGATAAGTTTATTGAACCAATTAAAGAAGGAAAACTCTATGCAGAAGATCCCAATTGTTAGATATTCAAACTTAGTATCTTTTAAAAGATACTTCTGAGGGTGTTGCCATAGTCACTTATAAACAGTGAATTGTTGTAGGGATAGCTCTGGGCCTAAACACTGTCTTCGGAGTGGGTTTTCAAAAGGGCCTGATGTTAGTTTACTTTGCTCTCAATGAAGTTGGATGGAATTTTTTATGCTGATTTTTGAAGTTGCATTTTGGAAAGGGTGATTGCTTCTGTGCAAGGAGGATTTTCAGGTTGAATCATCAGAACCAAACCATTGGTGCTTGGAATGAATCCAGTTGAGGCTGACTCCACCAACTTCTGAAGAGCCTTTGAGGCTGTTCTAGTGAATTACATTAATTTAAAAGAAATTAAATATCAGTAAGGCATTGATGAATGTGATCAGATGAAAACAATTCAAAAACTAAAAGTGTCTTCAAAGGATCATCCATATCAAGATTCCGTGATCATCACTAAGTCATTTAACTCACCATTACTTAGTGGTCTAACCTAAACTGAGTGTGTTTACCAATGGTTACCATGGGGTAGTGTCTGATCTGACATACTACAGGTCTTTCTTTTCACAATGGAAAGCATAAGTCAAGAAGAACAATGTTAAATGCTGTAGCTAAACCGTAGAATTCATCCATTTCAGTCTCTGGCTGGAGTAAGCTGAGCATAGATTTGTTATTATGTATTTAAATGTTTCCCTGTATTATTGTTGACATGTTGACAGAGGTGTGTAACTTCCTCCAATACCTATAGCATGGTGGGATTTAGTTATACTTTGACTGTAAGGAAGGGTGAGTGAATAATAGCTGGGGGGTTTTTTTGAACAGTTTTCATACTCTGCTATTCAAATGCCAAATCATTGTAACTTTGGATGTTGTTTACTGTGGAGTGCAAGGGGGAAATAAAACACACTACAAAGGAAACTGAAAGAAATAAAGAAGCTGTGTCACCATTAAGATATGAAATACTCTCTTCATTTAGGGGAAAAAAAAGTGAAATTTCAAGATTTCACAGCAGAATTGTAGGATGAATTTTCTCTTCCCCCTGCTCAGTGGAAACAATTCTAAAAGTTTAGTTGAACTGTTGAATATATTCAGTTGTCCTAGATATTCTTGGCAAGTTTAGAACATACTTCATGGATTCCTGATATTTAGCTTTCCTGAGTTGAGACCTTGCCTTTAATAAATAAATATCACTGCTATTTTGCATATAGCATTAGAAATAAATAATAAATCAATACAGAATAAAATTAGCTGCCTGTAGTTCAATAATGTGATTTTTTTCCTAATGTGAATACTTTGAAACAATAACTTGATGATCTGAGTGTCGTTGAATTGCACATATTTTGCACTGCAGAAAAACAGGAAATCATGGAATCTTGAGGATTCTTCCATATATAAATAAATTCTTTCATCTGAAGTGGAATTGGCTGTTTGAGGGCTGGAAGCAGCAGACCATTTTATAGGAGCAGGTATCCCCCTACACACACCCCAGCAGTTTTGTAAGCTTGAAATAGCTTGCTTGGGACTTTTGAGATAAAAAAAATTTAAATAGTGGGTGAAAATCTGAATTTGGGACCTAGCTCTTTTAGTGACTTGGTATGACTAGTTTAAGTTTTCTTATAGAATAATTTAGAAAAACAAATGTCTCACATTTTGTCATGCAGTTGTTTAGAAATTTGAATGTATTCTCTTTTAAGATGCTATCAAGGTGCAAGTTGTTATTTAATCAGTGTTTGCCATTGTGAATAACTGTATGTGCAGGTCAATAAATACCTGCTTCTGGGAAACAGTGTTTCAGTATATCTGGAATATTTTACTGGAAGTGGAAGCAAATCATACCTAATATTAAAAGAAAGCAAAACCAAAGAAACAAAAAATCCCACCTGATCTAGTTTATAATTTAGTTTGCTTTAAAGCATATTATTTCTATTTGATTCCCTAACCATATGCTATATTTTCATTTTTGATTCTCCATGGATTTTTTTTTATCTGCCTCTGTGCTATTTGTGCCTCTAAAAAATCCATTGATGTAAACAGGAGTCTTGGGTATGTGGTGAATGAAGCATTGCAGCCACCTCAGTAAGAAATTTCAGTAGAGCTAAAGATAGACTTGTCTCTTGTATCTATTCTTTGGCAGAGGAAAAAAGGGTGATTGACGAGAAGTACAGTATATGAAAGCACAGTTAAAACACAGACACTCTGACATTATAATACAGTGCCTCATCGGGTGATGTGGTGTTTTGACTACATGGCTGCAGCAGGTCTATAATTTAAATGCCATTAATGGCACAAAAAACAATAGCATGGAGACAGGAGTACTGTAAAATCTCTGGGTCTGTACTTACAATGCAGATGAAATAGCCCTTTGAACTTGTGGTGCCAAATGTTGTCCCAAGTCACCATTCTTTCATGAGGAAAGCATTTTTTGTTTTTGTGGCATTTTATGTCTTCCCCTCCTAGCACAGACAGACATTTTCTGTTTAGATTGCTTGGCTTGTGTCACTACAAAGATCCCAGGCAAAGGGAGGCTGCTTGTATTTTGCCTAACTCATGTCCCGTTCACACATTCAGTACAGAATTCCCTATTGTGAATAGTCATGACTATGTTTTCTTTGTGCTCATTGGCTTTTGAATATGCTTCTTTATACTTTTACTAAAGTCACACACAGAACTAATTTCACCAGAAGCTATTGGTGTTCAGCTGTAACAGAGTTACACATAGTCCTGTGACTGCACCCTGGTTATAATATCTCATTTGTTTCCACTTGGCTGTTGTAATGTTCTCTGCCTTTTAGACTTCTTGTCCTTTCCCTTGCTCTCCTTTTTACTTTTTACCCCCATTTTAAATTGTAACTGATTTTGTTTTGCTTATTGAACTTAACTCTGTATAAGCACGTGTTTCGTACCCTCACAGAAGCCAAACATTTAATGCAACTTAGCTTAATGTATGCTCTAATTGTTTGCCAAACTGGGATAAGTCTTTCCAGAAACAGTTCCTGATCTTTGAAAACCTTGCAAAGTGTGTACAATATGTTAATTGTGAGGCTTTTATTTTTTTAAGCACATATTTCAAAAGAGGAGAAGAAATGCTATGTAAGTGAGACATGTTTCAAGTACTCCACCATTTCTAGCAGCAGACTCTTATAATAGCTGCATTATTTCTTTAGACTGATCAAATGCCTTTGTAAATCTCACTTAGGTTGTTTCTTGGTTTGTTTTGGGGTTTTTTTCCATTTAAACTAGTTTTGTGTAAGTCTGGTACTATACGAGGTAAATGCTAGCTGTTTCCAATTTTGTCTAAATGGATGGACTCTTTACAACATTTTAATGCAGTATTAAAAAAACTCAAGACAACTTATGTTCTGTGAAGAAATAACCAAATAGTAAAAGTTGCTAAAGGAATAGGTAGGGAGTTTCAGCAAAGTTGTATTTCTATAGTACAAGCCTGATATTCTAAGTGTGGTAAACATATGCATGTATGTATGCCTTTCTTTTCTCACTTAAAAACAAATAATGCCTAAAATTCAAAGCATATGAAGTGAACATGGGTCCTCTTTATACTGCAGGGTAAATAGGATTGTAGAACAATAAGGTCACTGCATTAATTTAGAAACTTTGGATCTTAGCAGAAGTAATTTATTGAGAATTTTGTTTCTATGGCATCTATCAAGTATAGCTTTGAAATAGGATCTTTCATCAAGAAATCTTTCTACAGATTCTGTGCATTCATGTAACAACTCAGGTTCTTCCAAAATATAGTACTGATATGTGCAAAAAGAAATCTCATGAATGTTTTGATCCTTGAAGGATCAGAACAGTCAATAAAATGCAAAAATTTACATGGGCCAACTGAAAACTATTGTCTATGTTTATTCCTTTCTCAATATTGGTGAAGAAATTTTTTACTTAAACCTCCATGCATGGCTACTGCAATCAGTACTATTCAGTTTTGACTGAAGAGGCAATCAGTACTATTCAGTTTTGACTGAGGAGAAATGTACAATTTTTCTTACACTTATTGCCACAAACTCTCTGAGGAGTAAGATGAGACCAAAGCACAGCTTGAGAGAAGTAATGGCTAGTGTTTACCCAAACCAGTTTTTTAATTAGATCAGAATGCAAGTTAGTGAAATGACTTAGTGGCATGTTATATAAAATCAGTCCTAGTTTATAAATTGTTTTTCTACTTAGGAAATAATACCTGAATTAAAAGAGAACAATGTTCATGCTCAAGGGGATCTTAACTATGAAGCGAATCTCCAGTATTATGAACTGCAGTCTTTAAATGCATTCATGTAGCTTCGGTTATTGCAAGAAGTGCTTGGATTTGAGGATATAATAATTATGTCTCATTTCCCATGTAAGGGGGCAATTAGCCAGTATCTAAAGCAGCACATAGAGTAACATAGCCAGTGATTTGAACCTGTCATTCATATGATAATTTAGGCTGGAGAAGGCACTTAAGATCATTGTGTCCAACAGTAAACCTAACACTGGACCACTACTTAAATCATTTCCCTAAACATCATGTCTTTTAAAATACCTCCAGGGATGGTGACTCCAACACTTTCCTAGGCAGGTTTTTCCAATGCTTGACAGCCTTTCTCCAGGGATGGTGACTCCAGCACTTTCCTAGGCAGGTTTTTCCAGTGCTTGACAGCCTTTCCCCTAATACCAAATCTAAACCATTCCTTGTGCAACTTGAGGCCATTTGCTCTTGTCCTATCACTTGTGACTTAGGGAAAAAGACTGGTACACTCCACTATAGCCTCCGTTCAGGTAGTTGTAAAGTGTGAGAAGGTCTCCCCTGAGCCTCCAGGCTTAACAGCCAGTTGCCTCAATCATTCCTGAATGGACTTGTGCTCTAGACCCTCCACCTTTGTGCTACTTCTTGCTGTAGTTCTGGTTACAGTGTGTATATAAAGGGGAAGAAAAACCTATATATGCAAGTGTTTCTAAAGGTTCAGCTTCAGTGTTTCTCCCACTGTTTCATGGGGATGTTTTCATAGGACACTGAAAGTTTAAGAAAGATTGGATTCAGTAAAAACAAAGCATGTGAGAACTACTTTAGTTGTGGTTGTTCCCATATATTTGGTATTATTTCAGAATTTGTTCTGCTATGGTTGAATGTGCAGGTGTTCAAATTTCTTAAACATGTTCAGGACTGGGTTGAGGGTCGATCCTGGATTCCTTCCACACTTAATTATTCCATTAAATGCTGTGGATGTTCTGGTTGTGGGTTATCTAATTTTAAATCATTGTTACAGATCATTTAAATGATTTTAAATTCCCTAGTGTGAGCAGTGAGACAGGGCAGAAGTCTTCTCAGATATTAGCTACAACTGGCACTTCTGGTATCAAAAAGCAAATATGACTTTATTTTCTGTTCCAAAATTGTGGCCATTTCTATTTTCCCAACTGTTTAGGCTGAAAATTACTTTTTTAGCAAGATGTAGCAAAACAGGTGCTTGATTTCAGGTGATGATACAGATGTATTATTATAATAGACATTTGTAATCAAGATTACAGTAAATGTTAAGAGCATACAGTTCTGCCTTCAGGATAAGAAAAATCGAGATGATTCCTGGAATCCTACTTTGTTGGAGAAAAGCTGGAGGGGCTAACATGGACTTAGAAGTATGGAGAAAAGGGTTGTCTCTCCCTTCTGGGCATGTGGAGTTGAACATTCACTTTACTTTGTGGTCTAGGTTTATTGCCTAAATGCTCAAGCAAGCCTGGAGGCATTTCCTAAATGAGGCTGCAACTGTATAGCTTTTAAACTCAATTAGGCCTCTCCTGTTTTCTGCATGCTGTGTCAGTTCTAATGGAGTTTACTTAGCTACATGAGAAGGGGAAGGTGTGGGGGCCTCCATAACCAACTCTTTCCTTGCCCTATAATGCAGTGGAATGGCCACATATTATTGTGGTCCTTTGGCAGCAGCAGGCATTTCTACAAAATCTTAAAATGTAAATTGTGCTTTAAAGAAGTCATTCAATAGCAAGGAAATAAGTAAGTTAGCTTCCACTACCTGACGTGAGTCTCCTTCAGAGTGGAAAGAATACCAAACTGGCCTGTGCTTCATGTAATATTGACAGCATGGGTTGGTCCAGTGTGTTTCTTCCACACAGTGATCTTCTCAGGCTTGTGGTCTGTAAAATGCAAACTTCAGAGAAAACAATCCCATCACAACTAATAGCAAAAAAGTTGTCTTAAGAAAATTTCTATTCACAGGAATACAGATTAGAGTGCATCTTGCAATTTAAAAAGAAAGTAACAAAAATAAAGACAAAACACCTGATAACTGCCTCAAGGAAAATCCCCTTTGTTAGTTTTCAAGCACAAGAAAATTCTTGACCTGTTTTGAACAGCAGCGTTTTTATAACATGCTTTTGTTGGATCACAATATTCTGTCTTCTCTGTTTGATCTACAAGTCCAACTGTGTTAATTTAAAAAATTAATGTAATGCATTAAGCTTGTAATATGATTAAAGGTATTACTAGAACTTTATAGAAGGAATGGTTTGTTCTCATTCTGCTAGTTTTTCCCTGCAATTGCAGTTGTATACAAAACTGTTACTACATCTGCTTGAAAACTTAATCTTTTATTTTCCCCTGTGGGGAAAACACAAGATGTTTTGAAGAATTATATTTTTCAATGGACATTTTTCTGGAAAGACCTTTTGCATGAGGGGAAGGAAAAAAAAGACCCCTTGCTGCTCCAGAAGGGTTGATAGCCTGGTGGGTTTGGTGTGCCTCTGGAATGTCAGAGCTCTGTTGTTGTTGGAGAAGGGCCTGGAAACCTGGGTTTCTGCTACTCTGTGAAATTCTTAATGATCAGACTACTATCTATCTGGAAAGTGATCGTGATGCCTAGTTTTTCTCCTCCTCTTTGCTTTATGAAAACCTTGTTTTGCCAAAAGAAAAAATAAAGTAATTTAGGCATACCTCTCTTTAGCCTTGCAAAGCATAAAAAATTTCAAAAATCTTTCTCTCTGAGAAGGAATATTATTTTCTGATTAGTCTCAACAGTAACACACAGATCCATTGTTCATGTTGCCTAGTAAAGAAAAACCTATAATAATGATACCATTTGCCCTTAGTGATGACATTGAAGCAACTGTACATGTATAGAAAGGAAAGTCCTGTGGCTGAAGAGCTCTGGGGCAAGGGAAAACTCTTGTGTTTATTCCACTGAGTATAGCAAAGAAGCACCTTGCTGTCTGCACTTGTAGATGTACTTATTTTTTCACTTTATGCCTAATGAGAACAAAAAACCAATGTTGACAATGTGAGGGCTGCTTTAAAAAATACAAAACCAAACAGAAATAAACAAGTATGAGGAAAAAATTCTGTTTATAAAGTCCAAGTGACTTTTAATTAATCAGTCTAATATGTCTGAGTGTCTCTCTTCATTTCATACAAAAACATGAAAAACCTTAGCTGCTTTGACTATTACATCATTTCTTTTGAAGTACAAATGCTAATTGAAATCAGTGAAGTGCCTTTCTAAAAGTTCAGCATGCATGCTAAGATATTACAGATCCTTTTTTTTCTTATGTACTTGAACACAGGTATGTCTGATTTTCTTTAAAGCTTTATCAGTGGGGGAAGAAAGGTGATGTTGGATCATGCTCCCATAGAATGCATCTCATTTTTAGTACTTCATGTTTTAAGGTTTATCACTTAAATGTGGTTTTGAATGTGCTTCTGATTCATTACTTTGCAAAGAGAAACAGACATTGCTGTCTATCTCCAGCTGAGTTTTCACCTTGCTTAAAGATTGGTGCTTTTCTCCTTTATTCTTTAGAAAATATAATTTTTAATTAGATTCTGCTTTCCAGATAAGCTGCTCTTCACTTTTCATTCAAGGGAACGAGAGGAGGTAGCATTAGGGTATATTTGATCTCTCTGAAATATTTCAGTCTGTCCTTACAGAGCTGTAACTTTCTCTTGAAGGGCTGCTGTGACATTCAGATGTTTGTTGGATGGACTTGAAAGTATGCTTTGGATGCTGTTTAGAAAAATCTAGTGCCCCATAAGTGCAATACATGATAAAAGGAAGTAATGTTCAGGACCTATTGTGTGTGGATTGTGGCAAACTGCTTTTCTCTTAGTGCTTTTAGCTTGCTGACCTGGAGAAAAGTGGTTTTTTTTCTACATTTTTTTTCTGTTATCAATGTGAAATTCTTCATTTAAGGTACCTTCCCATTTTGCTTTGGCCTGTTTTTACAGTTTTTAGGGCTGTCTACTTAAACACGTGTGCAGCAAACAGCTGCACTACTGAGTTCCTGTGGATGATGTGAGCCATTATGACTTTCATAACTGCCCCTATGATGTTTAGTCATGGAAACCTTGATTTAGGAAGAAGAAATCACATTCAGTCATAGATGTCTTCAAAAGTCCTAGAAAAAATCAGTCTGGTATTTTGTTGCACTCTGTGTACTGAGCAGTCTGGGATGGTTTACTTGTGTGGCTCCTAAACATATTAGATAAAGTTTGGAGCCACCCAGTAATTGCATGTTCCAAGTTCCTTTCTGTATTTACAGCAATCCTGTTAGTGTTACCTCTTTTAAAACTCTCTGTTAGTAAATACCAACAGATAAAAGGCCTTTGTACTCTGGATTTCTGCTCTGAAAAAGTCCACAAAATAAACACAGAATTATCATCTGACTGACTTCTGAGCTTAGGTGTACTAGGGGGTTTAGCTGGCTGTTAACAGCTATAGGTATGGCTTTTTTGGCTTCCTGATTTGGGGGGAATTCTGCTTATCAGATCACTTCTGTTTTCCTGATTCCATCAGGTATGAATTTGCCCTGAAGGAAAGCCATCTCTGATTTATGGTGATTTCAAAATACCTACTAATCTGAAAATAATGTTAGGAAGTGTATTCTACTGTTGAAATAGTGGCTGTGACAGGAGTATTTTATATCTGTACTTTGGTATAAGAGTTTCATATATTTAAAATTCATAATTGAGTTGCTTCAAGACAAATTTCAGAAAGGCAAACCTTAAACAGCCTTGTACCAGTGTGTTTACTTGCAATCAAAGTCAGACATCTAGTGTGTATGTGCACTTGTGCCTGGAGAAGGGAGTTAGACTGTAGGGGCAATCTTTCACATGGGTGTGCTATGCAGTTGTTTGCAGGACTTAACATCCTTCTTTGTATATCTTTCAGCTGGGTTTTTTTTGTTCTCCTCCCTCTGGAGTCTTTCTTGTTTCTCCTATCTCTCCCATCAAATCACCATATAATAGGTATATATACAAGAATATTCTTTGTTTCTGTGACAGTTGCTAAATAATGCTGCCAAGTGTGTCAAGTCAGAAATGTAAACAACACTGTACACAGCATTTTTTAGAAACTGAGACTGAAACTAAATCAGCTGTGCTGGTCAAGAATTGCAATGAGGTGTTTTACAGGGGGAAGAATTTTAACAGTAAAGACAAGACTTGTTGGTCCTATTCTCTGTGCTGCTGCACAGCATTGTCTTTGTCTCTTAAGTCCCACCAGAAACCTTGGCTGCAGGCCCTTCCAGGTTGGGAGGGAATTAGATAAAGATTTAGTGTTCTCTCTTTAAAAGTAATATTCTAGCTCTTTTCCTTGCTAAGGTAGAATGAAAACCATAAACTATTGGTAAATGTCAACTAACCGCTAGACATGAAAGAACCAGCAGCTGGCTTCTGCTTATGAAGCAGAGAAACTGTGTGGGAGGAGATGTAAAGAACCTCCTCAAATACCCACTCTAACAGAGGGGCGGGGGAGAGACTGTACTGAATATGGGGTTTAACCTTTAGAATTCTTTTTCTGTTCTCTCATGTTCTTAGACTGTATGAAAATACAAAATGTCAATTGATCTGTTTCAGGTAAAGGCGTCAGACAAAGGCCCCATGCCACCTAAACTAATTTCTGATAAAAACTGGAATACTTGCCTGTATCAATTCTGTTAAAAGATTTATGGTATGAATCTCATGAACAGTTTTCAGATGTATTTAATGAGTAATTGTTTGCAAGGAGCTTGAGTGTGCCTCAAATCAGATGCAGTGTTTCAATGCAGCAACATTATTAACAACATCGTTAGGGTAGTACTGAAATGGCAACACTTAGAAATGCATCTCCCACAATCTGCAATGATGGGTTTGTCTTGAGTGTGAATAAATACAGAGAAAATAGATTGGGAGGTATTCATTCACGATGTATAAACCGAGATCAGAAATAGGCCATAGGTTTATGTCAGTATAAATTGAGACAAATTATAGTCTGGCAATACTGACCTAAAAGCTGTCTAAGCAAAGCAGCTAATGTTTATTCTGCTTCTAAAAGGAAGCCTATACCTGCTGTGGGAAAAAGATGAAGGATTGTTCTGGGATGTGTCTGTCGTTTTTTGCAGTAATTCATAGATACTTGATCGCTTTCTGATATGGAAAAAATATATACAGCCTTATTAGCTCATGGCACAATTATTTTTAACTTTTTAAAAATATTTGGGAAAACAGAAGAAAATGAAGAAAAGTTTTTCTGAAACTAAACAATTACAAGACACTCAATGTATCTGGAAAATGTGGTGGCAATCTGTCTGTTTTTTTATTGGAGACCCTTCTGTACCTAGATGCTGATTGTACTGGGCAGATGAAACAACTCTCAAGAAATGATAAATATTGTTCAGTATGGGAAGGTGGTCTTTACGTATTTGAGGAACTACTCCTATATGCAAAAAAAAAAAAAAAAAAAGAAAAGAACTACAACTGTTATTTCACCTGCTCTTTTAAACATGTCCTTTCTTGTTTACTGACAACTCCCACTATGGAGTACTTATCCCCAGTCCCAGGAATTACTATTAACTCCCCAAGATGGGGGTGGGAAATTGGAACTGGTGAGCAAGGGCTGGAAGGGTACCAGCTGGAGGATATTTGTGACAGATCAGAATAACAGGAAGAGAGAGAGTCAAAAAGAAAGGGTCAGCACTTTTGGCTTTTTAAAAGTGGGGTGCAGATGACTTGCTGTTATGTTTTTGCCATGTCTTGTTTCCAGAGTACTGGCTTAGTCAGTCACATCTTTAATTTGTCCAGTCTATAACAGCTGCTTCTGCTGTTACCACAGAAAGAGAAATTATAGTTTCAAAGCCTTCATTTCATCTCTCTTACCTATAATCCTCAAGTTCCAGTCTGTCTGACCACTTGACTAGACTTTTTTAATTAGCAGATCTTCTTGGGGACCCTTAAATGTGTTTTGCATATACAGAAACACTAAACAGCCTTGGAAACTCTTGATGAGATGAAAAACATCCTGCTGGGAATATGAAATGGCACATAGTGCCTAGAATGATGATTTCCATAATTGAGATTTTCATGTGCTGTATTACAAGGCATCATTTACCTGGGGTCCTGTTCTTTTGAATGAAAAATGTTTAGTTTTAAAAACCTGACTGTTTAACTCTCTCTACATGGTTTTGTTGATTCCTCTGAAGAAGGTTTATAGGTTTGACACAAAAGGCACAAAAAGCCAGAGATAAAAACTAGCATTCAAATACTTCTGTGCAATCTGTGTTTCAGACGTACTTACTCAAATGAGGTAGGAGGAGTTTTGTAATGATCTTGACTTTGTACCTGAGACCACTGCACTGCCTGATCGTTTGGCTGAGGTGGCACATTGTTAATGAAGTGCTAATGAACTACATAATTTGGGAAGGTAGACTCTTCAGTAGAAGGTAATAGCTCTCATTGCTGCAAGTATCTTAATGTAATCGAAGAAAACAGCTTGTTTTAATCATTTACTAATTGTATGGCACAGCAACTAATCTCTGGGATGTACCTTGGAGACCTGAAAACGTTTCATCGACTTCTGGGGAGCTGACACAGATGATGTTGGTCAAATTGCCCTCAGTTCCCTTCATTGCTGGTCTGCAGCTCTGTGGTGATTTGTCTAGAAGACAAAGAAATAAAGGGGTTTGTGTGATAGTTTAGGATATGTCCAATAGATCAGTCAATAACTGGTCTTGACACTCCCCAAGGAAAAATTGCTAGTGTTGCTGTGAGTGGTTTGTGCTAGTTGTATCAACCTTTTCTTCAGATGTTCAGATAAAATGTTTTGCATCAAGCTGCCTCTAAAAGAGGTTATTCAGAACATGAAACTGAGACACAGTTCTGTCAATAAGCCTTGTATTTTCAGTAATTTAAACATAAATGCATACATCAGTGATGTTTTTGTTCTATGTTCTTCTGGTTTACTGTTCATAGGAGAGCATTCAGACATATAAAACAATAAAAATTGCCATCAAATGAGCTCTAGGCTTATTTTTCAATGCTATGGATAAATGTTGGCAAGATCCTTCTCTGAAAACTCAGACACTAGACTGGTTTGTATTGGTCTTTTTTCTCTAGTGCAGTTTTTAATTCATTTTCTCTTATAGAAAATTAATCCTGCCTAGCTACTCAAACACAGGTCTAGGTAACAGTCTGATCTTTATTGGTGATTTCACCAATCCTGATGAAACCTGCAAAACTTATGCAGCTTTTCAATAGCTCTGAAAATTATTCAAACTTTAGCCTGTGATATTCAAAGGCACCCGAGGAACTGCCTAAGTGGCTCTACCCCGTCCCTTAAGTGCAGTGGGTTAGGTGTTGAGATTCTCAAAGCCTTTGAAATTCTTGGCATTCAGGAATGAAAATGCCAGGGCTCAAGTAACAAATATTTGAATTGCTTGTCAAAGCCACTTTATTAAATTGGACTCCTCTAAGTAAGTTTAGTAACAAGTAAGTATGGTATATTAAATCTTAAAATATTTTTTTCACATCTATACTTTTCAATGGTCTAATGGTTATTTTTGAGGAGCCTGTGGCCTGCAAAATATTGTAATTATATAGCATATTCTTAAAAAGGCTGATCTCTAGTATTAACCTCCATGCGGTTTCATAGGAGACATTTTGAGAATTTCGGATCCATTTTGTTTAGCTCTGCCTTCTCCCTCATAATTAATGGAGGAACATGCAAGTTTGAATTCTTTGAATAGCTTTGAAAAATCTCACATTTTTTATTTGTCTATATTATAGGACATGAAAAAAACCCCATCATCCCTCAGGGAATTAAAGCACAGTGCTTTAATTACACAATACCCATTAATGCTAATAAATTTAATGTTAAAGACCTATGCTGTACCAATGCCAACTAAAACATAAGTCTCCTTCCTTTTCAATCCCTGTGCCACACACTGCCTGGACATGCGATCATGAAAATGAGCTCAGTTGCAATGACAGGCATTAGACAAAGATGCAAGATTTATTTTTGTCTTTCAACAGCTTCTATAGGTTGAAATAATACTAGGGTTTGATCTTTAAGTAATCTTTAATAGTATTCAAATAGGAATATTGTTAGGTGAGTAAGGGAACAGACCACTACATGTGTGAAATTAAGTGATAATATTTTTCAACTGCTGCAGTGTTTCTATAATCTGATAAAACTTGTGTTTTATATCAAAAGATGCCTTTGTAATAGTAGTCTGAAGAATGAGTTTACTAGCTGTATAAGAGAAAGCATGTTTGTAAGTTTTTATTCATAAATCTTGATTCTTATTTCATTCTCTGCTGTTTCTCTCACCTAGTAATTAACTGCAGCCTTTTTTTTTCTCTCCCCCTGGGCCCCCTCAATGTAACTCTGCTTGTTAGCAGTTCTTCTAGAATTTGACCTTAGAACCAAGCCTCCTTCTCTTGCAATATTCCTGGATATCACTCTTGATCTATGTATTGAACTGCAGCAGTTCTCCTTTCTGTGGTTGGGGTAAAAGAAGAGTTTGGAATTCAGAATATGAGAATTTGAAGTGAGGGAAATGTGTCCATAAGAGCATCAAAGTGGTAGACGTAGACTTTTTTCACGCCTCTGCAATGAGACAACGTTAGGATCTTTTTGTCCTAATGAAATGAAAATGTGATGGTGGTTTCATCTGGTGGAGAGTGGAGACCAAATGGAAATAACTGTGCATGATGAGGAGGGCATTTAGGAGGGGCTGAGTGATGGCTAGATGGTAAAATGCATAAGAAGAACAAAAATCATTTAGATACTCTCTGGCTATGAAGAGCTAGTAAATGCCTCGACTTAGCCACTGGGAGGATAGTGGGATCAGTTAAAGAAATGTGAGGAAATTTAGTAAAAAATAAATTTAATGAAAAATAAATGTAAGCTTGTAATTAAATGTGTAACAGTCAAGGTTCCTCTTATGTTCCTGGTACTTCACTTCACAGGTAACAAGGAGAATATGGTTGTTTTTCAGCTTAATCTGTGGTAGCTGTTTCAGTTTTTTTTAATAAATTTTTCTTGACTATCTGTAACAAGGAGAATATGGTTGTTTTTCATCTTAATCTGTGGTAGCTGTTTCAGCTTTTTTTAATAAATTTTTCTTCACTATCCCAATCCTTGTATAACAGTTGGTGTTGATCTCCTGAAGTGGTTTTATTAGTTAGCTAAAGGATTACCAGCCCTTTCTTTCTTAAGTCTGTCATCAGAGCAGTCTTCAGGAGCAGAGAGAAGGGAAGAGCAAGGGCTGTGAGTCAGCATGTGGGTTTGGAGTGAAGACAGTGCTACATCCTCATGGCCTGAGTCTGGGTGGGCAGGGGAGATGCCAGTGTGGCATGGCTGAAGGAAGGGAGGAATGTGAGGGCAAACCCAGCAGTAAGCTGGGCTCGCTGCCTGTGGTACTCTCTGCAAGGCAGGAGGCCCCTGGGAGTCCTCTTGCAGAGAGCTCTCAGGAGGTGTATTTTATTCTCAGTCACAAACCTATCAATTCAGGGCATTAATCACATGTTTAGAATTTTCATTATGTAATGTTTTCTATGTTCTGTGTATGTTTAGTGTTTCTGCTGAAAGACTGGAAGACTTTGACTGAATTTGGGTGAATCTGAATGTAGAAGCAGGCTCACATAAGAGAATAAAGGCATATTATGAGCAGAGAGTTTGTAAGAATGATGCATGTTGATGAGCACCAATTATCAGAGCTGGGAACACAGAAAACCTTTCGGATGACTAAATCTCCATTTTACACCTCTATTTCCCAAATTCCCAATCTGGTGGGAGCACATGTTATTTTTAACATTAGCTTCTTTTGCCACTGAGTCCTAATGGATTGGAATCACACTTAAAATGATAGTTTCTATTCTTATATACTGTTGTGAATATCCTTTTTATTTTTAAGTTAGTGAGATTCTTGAATTGTCCCAAATCTTCCAACCATCAATTGGACTTTTCCCAACTTTCTGACTAGTTTCAAAGAGATGTTCTTGCTTTTTCTCCTGCTCTGCTTGCCTGCATTCACCTCACTGCTGGGCTGTCTGCTCAGAGCCAGACCTGTTCCAGCTCAGTGATGAGTGCCAGTCACGACAGCCTAACAAGCCAAAAGTAGTAAACTTGTTATGAAAAGCTTGAAAACTTGGAAGTGTCTAGGTGCCAGGGTTTTAAACTCCTTGCGACTTTATTAATGACACCCTGGGGGAAGAATCTTTTAATAGTAAACATATTCAAAGAGATTTGAGCCTAAAAAGCTGGATTTACTTTGTTTTGGTTGCACGCGTACTATGGCATTATCAGGAGATGATTTAGAGCAATAGCTATGAACTCTTAGCTTGGATCGTGTTAAACTGAAGGTTCTCCATAACTGAAATTGTTTTTCCAGCTTTATGGGAGCTTTCCCCCTCCCACTCAGTGTAGCACTTTGCAGTTTAAAAAGAGCTGTGTGTTAAGCAGCGTTTCTTGAGTTTACTGAATAAGCAAAAATTAT
>NW_008693088.1:138475-200183 GCF_000695815.1 Acanthisitta chloris | reverse complement strand
TTTTGAAACAACACACGTGCCAGTGTGCTATTCTTCTCCCTAGTAGTTTCTACATGAAATCTATTTTCCCTGAGAAAATGGAATCTTTGTGTCTTTGTCTCCTCACTAGCTTTCAGGCATGTTTTGGCAGGGGCTCTGGCTGTCGAGGCATTGGAGAGGAGGGGCTTTGCACTCATTTGTCAGCTTTTTCTTGCATCTGTAATTTTTGCCCACTCAGCAGTACTGGAGGGGCTTAAAAAGGGGGGAGAGCTTGTGGCTGTTGAAAGTCAAACTCTTGAAATAATTGCTGGACTGTAACAGTTTGGGAAAGAGGTGTGTGGGGTGGGAGAAACAACAAATGCTTTGGCTAAAATCAGCTTTAGGTTTAATGTTTTAGCAACTCTCCATTTCATGTAATTGCATGCCTTTCTCCCATATATCTGTACAGGCAATGGTGCTGTGTTTTTATAGATTTGTTCAGTATGTGTTGACAAAGTGGCTGTTTTTAATGATGATGAATATAATTTCACTGGGATCTGGTTGTTTCCAGCCAACAGCTTAACTTAAAACATTTAAGTCTTCTCTAACTTTTGTCATAATCCTCCTCTGCAATCCCCCTTTGCAAGTTGGGTGCTTTCATCTCCTTGTGTAATGTTACCAAACAGAAATTGGTTAATTTTTTTTTTTATTAGAAGACAGATCCCTTCATACTAAAGAAAGCATTTTTCCTTTTCAGCTTTTTATGGAATATTAACGTCGATCTCTCCTCCTCGTTTCAGTAGGCTATTTAAGCTCAGGGCTCATACTGTGAGCTGTTAATTAATCAGTGTGACAGATGAAGAAAGTATCCAACTATGAAAGGAAACCTTACTTCAGTGACTAACAATAAGGATGTGAGCCCGAGTGATTTAAAGGATTTTTTTTTTTTTGTGAATGTGTGATAAGGAGTCTTAAGCTGTTTGAGGGGTTTTTTGCTCAGATTGTGTCTCTGCACAAACATTAAAGGGCTCATCAATATTTTGTCTTGAAAAGTCTAGACAGGAGTTAAAAGAGCCTCTCCTACAGTTTGAAGAGATCCTGTTACCCATAATTAATAACAGGAAGCAAGTAAATAAGGCTTTACTGACAAATGAAACTGCAACAGTAACATGTACCCAGAAACATTAGCTCCTAGCTGAGAAATGTAGCTGAGGTCTGTTGGTTTTAGTGTACAGGAAAAGATTGCTGTGGAAGCACATTAGAGCTTTGCTCAAGTCTAATTCAGTTATGTGATAGCAGACTGAAAGTCCAAAAGTAACGATAATGCACTTTAATTATTGAGAGTGATTCGTGACCTTTGTTTACATCTGTGTTACAGTCTGAGAACTCTTCCCTCTCATTATTTGAAATTCTTTGAACTCAAAAGGAGATTTTCATGTTTATTTAAAAGCGACCAGAAGGCATTTCAGACATTTCCTGGAACAAACTGTATATATATATTTTAGGAAGATAAGAAATGAAAGGAAACTTGAGGGAAAGCTTTCAATTTTCTTCCTTTTTGAAGACTGTATTTTCCCTTCAAAGATACCTTTCCAGAAAGTAGTTGGGAACCCTTCCCTCCCCCTCCCCAGTTCCTCTCATTAAAATCAGTTAAACAACAAAAGGCAAGTTAGATTCTCATCACTTCTGTACCAGTGTAAAACCAGAGCAGTGCTATTTATCTCACTAAGCTGTTAAGGTCATCTCAGTAACTCCACATTGCACTGGCAAAAATGGAGTCTTGCCCTTGCCTGCCATACTCCTGACTTTCTTTGGTTTTTGGGTTACACTGGAGGGGAAGGACGAAGGGAGAGGAAAAGGAGGAGGTTTCTCTGTGTGTGGTTGGTTGTTTTCCTAGGGAGCAGCAACGACTGAATGCAATATTCAGAAGCACTGGAAAGCACATTTAACTCTGTGTTTGTGCTGGACCTTAAGTCTGAGCTTGTTGAGTTATGGACTCATCGTCTGGCATGTTGACTATATGATACAACTGTGTAATACAGACTGTTTGTCATCTTGGTGCTGACCTTGAAAAGAGAAGAAAAGTGAATTTGTTTCACTGATTCTTAGATACACTAGACAGTAAATTCCTACTTTAGCTATTTAATTTACAGTTAACTACTAATTTTTTTTTTGCTCCTGTAGATGAGTTGTTGGGCTTTCTACTAAAAATGACAAGATAGGCCAAAATAAGCTTGTTTGTAGAGCTAATGCTTTTCCTTTTCTGTATATTTTAGAAGATTAACAGCCGTTGCTCTACAAAAGCATGGCAATGAATACTAAACAGTCCACCATAAGGCATTTTGGAAGGAATTCAGTAAATTCAAAGAAGGTATCCCAACATTGTGTCCCATAACTTAGTTTTTCTTTCCACCGACTGTAGCTTATGTTATGAAAGCAACAGACTATATCCAAAAAGAAGACCACACTGTTTATAATAGCTTGTCAGGTTAAAATGTTTACTGGCAGATATTCTTTTACTGTGAACTGATTAAGGAAGAGATTCAAGCAGGCAACCTTAAGCATAGGCTTTGTCCATTCCGCTCTATGAGTTTATATCTTTCCATAGTTCATAACTGGGATGCTGTTATTTTCTAAATGTATTTCCCTCCCCTGAAAAATACTGAGTTCTGTCACCTTGAATCATGCATGCTAGTATCTAGCTAGACTTACAGTTTTTAAATGAGACAGCTTATGGAATGTGGTGCTACTTGACTCAAGTGCTTGGGTTCTTACTGAAAATAAATACCTCAGATGTCACTTCAAATGCCTATTGTAACAGGAAGAAGTCAGAGACAACAGTTGAAGGTGCACTTTCAGGATGACTGTAAAGTATTATGTCAATTTTTTTCCTTAGCTTAGAACTGTAGTAACCAGTCAGTTCCTGAGGGAAGTTTATTGTGGAAAAGGTGTGCTTTCTTTGCCACAAAAAGAGTTACCCTTTGGAATAAAATTGCCAAGCTTTGAATAAAATTGCATAAGTTTTTTCATTTATTTTGGACCTTTTCAAACCAGGTGTTTAGATCTATTATATGCAGCCTAGAGGGTCAGAAGTATTTCAATTTAAAAAGAAAACAATATACAGGTCTCTTTAGTAACAAACTTGATTCTCTTCAGTTTCACATCCCAGAAAGTGTTTTTATATCAGGTCTAATATTTGTATTCAGCTTTTGATATATGTTTTGCATAGCTGAGGTGGAAATTTCCAGGTTCAGGGTGCTTCTTTTAGAAAGAAAGGTGATCCATCAGTGGTCAGTTTGAATTCTATGAATTGTCAGATTATATATTACCAGTGCTGTGTGCACTGGTACATGTAGATTGTTTAAATGCATATTTTAGAGAGATTAACAACTATAGTGAATAGTAGAACTACATAAAATGAGGTTCCTGATAGAGCCCCTGTTTAATCTAAAAGATGCTGATATGAAAAACTATAGTCCTAACAGGACTAGCTGTTGGCAGAAGATTTCTGTTATCTTTAATCTTATAGGTACATAGTTTCCAAGTGAAACTCTTGATAACTAGAAGTTTCCAGGATATTATCTAGACTTCCTGTTTATTTTATGTGATATTCCAAATATCATCATCTGCTTTTTTCCAAAAGGATGAAGGCTGGTTTTAACAGGGTGTTATCCAAAGCCCACTCTGTTTGAGTTGCAAGGTTCAAAGTAATTGTAGATACCCTGATTACACCACACCTTTTAATACAATATTTCTTTTTGTCCTCTATTTACTTTTAGCATACTTTTCTTTGTGTGTGCTTGTAATTGCACCTGATGCATCCCCTTCTCCACCGTTTTTAAATATTGGCTAACTTCAGGGTAAGGATTTATAAGAAGCCTGCTGCTGAATCAGAAACAAGAAACCTAACTGGAAGAAAGTAAAAGAAACTGAATTTGCATTCAGCTTCTAATATTTAAGTCTCTAATTACATTCCAGACTTATATTAGGATTCTAAGTGTTCAGTTTTATAGTGCTTCATATTTTATGATATTACAGATCCCTTTAGTTCACAGAGGCTGGGATGCTCTGCTATTTTCTTTTCATCAATAAACTTATTTTGGCATATGATTTAAAGAAGATATTCCTATTCATCCTCCTTTTAAATTAAATGATTATTGCATAGATGAAAATACTGTAAATTACTGTGAATATGTCAAAGCAGAAGTGTGCAGTTCGTTTCAAACTTACAGAATTTGCCCCAAATGTTACTTTTAGCATGACTCCTCTTGTCCACCTCTTGGAAAGTTCACCCTACCCTATGCAGGAGCTCTCCAGTCTGTCAGTAAGAAGTGAAAGAAAAACTGTTCCAAACTACCATCAGATAACAAAACCCATGGATTGCCAATAGGATATGTGAGTTCAGGCATTTAATTTTCAAAGGTGTTCACTTTAGAGATTCAGCTAAAAAGAGGTTTAGATTTTTCAGTTACTCCTTTGTAAAACAGGTAACAGAAGACACCTGCTTACATTAGAGAAAATAGTTTTACAAATTCTTTTAAAGTGACAGACATTTATTACTGCATTTGTTTCAGCAGAAGGAGTTGACTGATTCTGTAGAGTGGAGAGGGCTCTTAGCCCTCTGAAGGTTTTCTGTCATGCATCCTAGAAGAGGTTCAGAAGGAGGGGAAATGCCCTGTGATTCCTCACTGTGCTCTTTCTATATATACAACTACCTTGGGCTGCTACTTTCCAGAAGCATGATTTCTCCCAGGTAACCTAGAATCACAGAATCATTAAGGTTTGAAGAGACCTTCAAAGTCATCCAGTCCAACCATCAAACTTGCACTACCACTGTATACCCACTAAACCACGTCACCAAGCACCAGATCCAGATGCCTCTTAAACACCTGCAGGTATGGAGTCTCCACCATCTCTCTAGGCAACCAATTCCAATACCTGACCACCCTAAGAGTGATTTTTATTTTTTTGTTTTTTTTTTTTTTTTTTTTTTTTTTTTTTTTTTTTTTTTTTTTTTTTTTTTTTTTTTTTTTCCTAATGTCCAATCTGGATCTCCCCTGTCTTGGCTTAAGGCTGTTCCCTCTAGTGCTCTCACTGCAAGCATGGCAGAAAAGA
The DNA here is from genome assembly GCF_000695815.1 of Acanthisitta chloris. NCBI lineage: Eukaryota > Metazoa > Chordata > Aves > Passeriformes > Acanthisittidae > Acanthisitta > Acanthisitta chloris. The sequence continues at coordinate 195,110 of NW_008693088.1, read as the reverse complement.
CCATCTCCCACCTCACTGCAAGCTCCTTTTGGGTAGTTGTAGAGAGATGAGGTCACACCTGAGCAGTTAAATAAGTGGATTTATTTTTTTTTATTTTATAGTAAATCATATAGGGAGATAGATTAAAGGTCAACGATACTTTCAGAAATAATTTTCCATTCTCACAAAGGACAAGTACTATTCTCTTCTGTAAATACCCAGTGCTTTTTCTTTTTGTTTTCTTTTTTAAAACTCTTTTATTAGATTATGTTATTGACATAGGTGTAGTAGAAGCCTTCATTTATGGTACAGGAAGGAAGTTTTGCTAAATAACAAAGCCAAACTTTTACACATTTTTGCCAAGCTCTGTACAGTACTTTTTCCTTGAACAAAGTTATAGGAAATAGGACTGACATGAAAACATGTTTCATGAGTACATAAATCACACTATTCAGCAAGCAATTTTTAGGGAATAATTTTCTTCATGGTATAGCATGTAGTATTTTGGTGCATGCAGAGTGTCTTGCTTTAGAGTAGTATGGTATATAATACCTCATTTTTCTAATTAAATTAGCATATATAGACATGAACATTTAAATACTCCATGCCTTCCAGTTAGGACATGTAATACTTTTCAATGGGTCTTCATCTTGTTTCAATTCCAGAATTTCAATCTGCTCTTCTCTTGCAATAAAGTCATAGTTAGGATGGTAACAAAAGCCTATGGGGGTATATATGGTTGTGCACTCAGTTTTGGTTGGTTGAAAGAATTTGGCTTTTGTTCCTCCATCACAAGTTGCTCTGATGAAGGTGCCAGAACAGCATATGCCCTGGTCAGAGTTGCTGCTGCAGCAGGTACTGTAGCCTGCTGTAATGATGTTGGTTCATTTGAAGGCGGTTTAACACATCATTTTAATTCTTTTTAAGTAGGAGGAAAATTTTTAAATAAGTCTATATCCAGCAAAAACATTGTACCTCATGACACTGAGTTCTGACATTGCAGAAGAGTGCTTTGACTCTGCATTTTGAATACTTGAAGACAAGATTTCTTTCTGCAAAGACAAGTAGTACTTAGTGAACTGAGAACTCCTCTGTGTTCCTTTTGTTACTTTATTTGATTGACTGGTAATAACCTTTTTCCTCTTAATCACTAAAAGATACAGAATTACAAATTTTTCTTAAAAATTATTGCACTGATTCTTCTGTCTTAAAATGCATAGAAAACCTTTGTAAAAATTCATGTCACAAAAAAAGCTGAACAGCTTGAAGTACCAGAATGATTTGAAGTATATAAAATGAGTTTTGGAGGATTTGTGTGGGTGATATTTTGTTGTTGTGTTGTTGTTTTTTATTCTGGAGATGTCCAACCTTGATGAGACTCCCAACAAAAGAAATTGTAGTCAGTTTCTGCCTTTTAATCCCAAGCACTGTGCGATGTGCTTGGTTTGCACTTGCTAAAAGAAGATGCATAGTTGTTAAATATTAGCACGTGTCTTTTAATCATATAAACCTTCCTAATTTACTGGGATTTTGGTTTTGTAGAGAAATAACCATTTTTTTGGGCAGTATTCTTTTCTATGATACTGTAATAAACAACCAGCATTTTATCTTGTGAAGTGACCACCTAGTGTTTGAAAAAACCCCAATAAAAGCAAGTCCAGCACATGATTCACAATGAGAAATTTCTCTTAAGGGATTTGTTTTAAATATGAAGATAACTCAAAATACATATGGGTTTTGCGCATGTGTTCTTTCTTCATTCCCCAGCTCAAACTGCTCAGTCTTTGCAGATTTTCTCAAACATTTCCCACCTTTATTTTTTGAAATGTACACCTTGCCCCCTTAATAGATATATAATGGAAGCAGAAGGCTGTGGCAATAAGCTGTTCTGCCAAATTCCTTGGGAACATGGGAGTTTTCTCCATGAGAAGTCCCCTGCAACACCTGATATCCAAATAGCACGGCTCTATGGCTTCGGAAATGGCAGCCTGCAATAGTTTTGATAAATGTTGAAGATGTTTTTCCAGAAGAATAACTTCTCTTAAACATTATTATTAATAATACTATGGAGAAGGTTTAACAGACTGAGCGAAAGGTTATGAGGAGGTACCTTTGTCAGCTATACATTTGCTTAGCTCTGGTCATAAGCAAAGGTTGAGATGATCTTTATCTTATCTGGCTTGTTCCAGGTATTGCCTGTTTTGTGATGGTGGAATCTTCTGGCAGCAGGATACAGAGCTGGTCTCATTTATTTCCCTCTTCTCACCCAAATTACTCTAATCAAAGTCCAAAAGTCATCCTTCCCCTCCCCTAAACAAATTTCCATAACTTATAGCAATTGCAATTCTCTCTAAAAACATGTGAGAAGTAGATTTGGATATGGGATTGTGATAGCTCTGTGTCATCTGAAGGACTGGGTTTAGGGCATTTCTATGTTTTATTAAATTGTTTTATGGATATTTTATTTGAAGAGTTGCATAATAAATAGACTAAATGCTTTTACTAGAAATTATTTACTTAACTACTGTTGCACATAAGACTGCTTGCTGAACTTCCCCACAAATTATGTACGTAGTTCTATCTTGGGTTGTTAATTATGCTAAGCAACTTTGAGGTACTTCTGGTCCATTACATTAAATGCTAAATAACTTAGTGGGAGGCCACATTGTTGTGCTTGTATGAGGGTGAGTTAAAGCAGCATTACTCAATATGTTGAATGCATGTGACCACTGAATGCTAGATTGCTGATTTTTATGAAGTCCTTCACATAAAGAGATGAATCACCGTATACCATTCATTGCTATTTTTTCACTGGCTAACTGATAAATATTTCATGACCACGGGTAAGCAGAAAACTCACCTTTTCCAGCCCACAAAGCTTTAGGTTCAAAACTAGCTCTGTTCTACATTAACTTTCAGCAAAATTTAGAAGAATGAAGAGATCTGTCTAAAATAGTAGATTTGCTGCTGAATGGGAAACAGCTATTTTGTAGTCAGTGTGTCTGTGTTTTGACTCTAAATTCCCTTATAATCCTTAGAAATGTTTTCTGAAGGAGTTTTCTTTAAAAATGGTACAACTCCGCGTGAAGTTAAACTTTATGAATCACCATCTTCCAGCTTGACAGAAAAGCCGATATTCAAAGGCTGCAGCGCTTGTGAATTAGGAGTCAAACATGAAGTGAAATCTTCTTACGTTTTTGGTGAGAAGTGGCACTTGATCCTTGAGGCAAAGAAATTCACTTCAACCTACATGACACATCACATCACATTACGAATAAGTGCACTGGCAGGGCTATAAGATGAAATGCCATTTTCTGTTAAGTTAAAAGTAGGACATGTTTTTTCCATTTCTGAGAGGTTCTATCACTTCATATAGTTGCTTTTGGAAATGAAAAATGGCAGTGGTCCTGTACAGAAGTGGTCTATGAATTACAGAAAAGCAGCTTATGCTGAGTAGTGTGGCACAAGAAGATGCCAGGCATTTCATGAGGAGAGAATGCTGTGCAGTCATAGGGAGATTACAGAGCCCACAAAATTTAGTGATGAGAAGTCTCTTAACTAGAGAGGAGTTAAATGGAATCTATTTAATTATTTTATTAATTAAAATATAATTATGGTCATTTTTTCATTTGAGCAGGCTCAACAAATATGATGACCTTATAGACAATCAAGTTACTTAGACTATCTGCACAGTAAATATAGATAGAGAGCATATAGGCTTTGCTTTTTCACCAGTATCCTAAATTACTGCTGCTGGGTTTTGAGGGTGATATACAACTGTGTGTATGATGTACCATGTGGAATGACCTAGATTTCTTTGTTACTATACAGCAGTAGCCAAAAGAGTGTTTGCTTTGTTTTATAGTAGCATGAATGAAGAAAATAATCTTAATACACCTTCTCACAGCATGAGAGTCAGGGAATAAACAACAAGGAGTTTTTCATATTACATCATTCTGAATCTGGAACAGGAGCCCAGATGAACTTGGATGTCCTCCTGGCTTCACCAGTAGCTTCGTTTTTCCTTCCCCATGAAGGAGAAAAGGAAGATTATAAAAATATTTCAGTCTATACTAATAGGTTTTGTGTTGCTGTCTGTGTTGGAATTGTGTTATACATATGGCTAAAAACAACTAAGAGGCCATAGAGGTGATGGAATGAATTAAGGGAATTTTATTCTTTCTACTATAGTTTTGATAAATTGCCTTGTTTTAATATTTTGTTGCTGTTTTAATAGCTTTGACACAATTTTATTTTCATGAGTTTGAATCAGAGGAAAAAGAACAACAAAGTGAGACTTAAAAACAAGAAATAAGCTGCAGTGAGAAATGTAACCCCAGCTCACAAAAGCTTTTGCTTATAATAATAAAGACTGGAGTTGTAATTAGGTTTTTTTGGAGTGTTTTTCACTCCAGCTGCACTAGACAATACTCTGACTTGTAGTTAATACATACAGACATATCTACTTATTTTCCTTTGCATTGCAGCATGTGTACTTCCCTAATTGGCAGCTTGCCATTTATGTGGAAAACAAGATTGTATTAGCAAGAGGGAGAGACTGAGATATCAAATGTTTGCAGTTTACAAATGCCTGAGTTACATTAATGAAGGGAGAAGAGATTTAAGTCTGAATTTAGTTATTTGAAATATAGTGCACTTAGATCCTCCTTAAAGCTAAAGATGAGTTGCAAATAATCAAAGTCCAAGTTAGAACTTGGTCTGCCACTGCCAAGACTTCTCATTAGGACTGCCCACTAGTTTCATATGGAACCTGTGCAGATATCCAGCATGAGTGGATAGATTCAATAAAGACACTTATGTTTTCTCTTAATGCTGAAACTTATGTCAAACTGCTGAGATACTCTTCTCCCTTAATGAAGAATAGAATTGTGAAGACATTCTAGTTCTTTTTGTGAAGTTACAAGCAAGATGACAGAATACAATGTTCTAGAAAACAAATGCTCCTTACTCTATATGTGAACTAGAAAACTACTATTAATATCCCTACTTTTTTGTAAATCAGAGAACACCTGATGTAGTAACAAGAGCTCTATCAGGCTCTGGATTATTGCCCTTTTAAATGGATAAATGTTAATCTTATTGAGGATCATTTGGCATCAAGTTCATGTTGTCTAGCTAGGTCAGCACAGTCTAACTTGCAGTAAGGCATGTGAATGAATTCTATCTCCCTTGGAAAGTCTTGCTGTGTCTTCAGATTTCTCTTGCTACATCTTAAGTGAAATTGATTATGAGTAGTAACAACTATAATTCTGGATCTTGTCTGAGAAGTCAAATATTTCCACTACGGAAAGTCAAGTTGTAAGAAGTACTTATGAGCAACCAACCAGATTAACTAACTACTTCATTTCTAGAAGGACAGAATTTTACTTCATTTTAGGCATGGATCTTGCATGATGTTCATTACTTAAGGTCATAAAAATCTAATACATTCTTCAAATGCTTTCCAGTAGACTCAGTTGAGGATTTCAGTTTTCTGAAGTGCCTTTTTTTCAGTGTCCCTATTTCTGTCTAGTGTATGACAAGTGCTTGTTGTAATTCAGGTGTTGTGGATGATTACAAAATGAAAAGTATTGTGTATTTTGTGCCTGCCAACAGAAGGAACTGAATGAATGGATTTTGAGTACTAAAAGCAATGCCTTTCTGGGCAGAGTACTTGAATTAGACAAACAGACTGAAAATTTTCTGACACAGGCTGTCTGCTATAGCTTGCATAAATGTGTGCTGAATGAGTACCCAAACAGAATTACTTGCAAAGGGTTGATAGAAGTGTTGCCAAATGAAGCGAACAATTTTTAATTCTGTAAAACCAAGGTGGTCATCAATGAACATAGTCACTAATGCATGAATGATTCAGTCATTAGAGATGATAGGAACAGTGGAACACTGATAAAAACAGCAAAGCTCAGTGATCTCTATTCCAATCTTGTATTTTATTGTTCTCATTATGAAATAGGGAGTTCAATATCTTCCCTGATGTAATCAGCTAGAGGTGACACTGTTCAATGTTTATAATCCACTGTCTTAACTGTCTATATGATCTCCATGAGTTTAAAAAACTTTCCAACTGATACAGCTAGCTTTCAGCCCAGCTCTGCTCTGAACTTCCCCAGTTCCTCACACAAGGCATTCATTTTCTCCTACAAATTTTCCACTTTTTTCTTCCTTTGTCCTTTCTGTTAAATGCAGTAGTTATGATCCTCTAGATAAGTTTTATCAACTGAAACACAGCAGGTAAAGAAATTTTCCAGACAGCACAAAGTGATCTTTTAAGCATCATCAGTGGCCTCTGAAATACTTGTGATTTAGGTGTTGGTATGAAAATCCTGATGTCATATGATCCACTTTGCTTTCCTTGCCCACTTTTATCTGACTTCAACTTTTGAGCTGACTGGTAATTATGGTGATACTACAGAGACGATACATTCCAACAGAGTTCAGAAGAAGTTGGATGATGTAATGTAATCACCTTTATCAGTCTCCACAGAATTCTTTGTCTTTTCTCATCAGCCAAATCTAAAATGTCTTGTCACACAGGTCTGACTTTGGCTTCATGGTTTTGAGGATAAACTAGTCACTCTTCCTGATTCAGTTCCAGGGGTTTAAAGCACATTTGCCCTGCTTTATTCCACTAAGATGATGTTTCCTTCCAAAATATCTATATTTACATGTGCATCTTCTCTCCCTAGCAGGTAAAATCCATTCACTTTGCAATGTGCTCTAATAAAGAGATGAAATTTTATTAGGTGGCTTAAAGGACAGGTAGTAAATACTTAAACACCTGCTTACACTTGAAGTTTCTATGATTCTCTTTCAGTTTGAAATCAGTTTTTATTAACTTTTCATAGCAAGCCAATTATTGGATATTTGCTCCTACCAGAGATCCTTTAAGAAATACAGAAAATACCTGTGAAGATCAGTGTTACAGAATCATGAGTCAGTCATCCTCATAAAGAAATAAATGTAAAAGAAGAATAAGAAATGTTATTAACTGAAATTTGAATTTTTATTTAAGAGTGCAGAGAAAAATGAGGTGTTCTTTCAACATCACTGAGATTAGTGCTTATCAGTTAAAGAAAGTGCTTTTTCACTGCTTGTTTTGGAGATACTTTGTAGATTTTTGTGAATGTTAGTGAAAGGTAGAATAATCAGCTCTGGTAGGCAAAAGTGCCCAACTTCCATTTGCCTAACAGCAAACTTCTGCTTTTGTTTCTAATCAATCTGGAAGTAATTTGAGTATGAAAATAATGAGTATTCTCCTGAAAAATATGTCTTAATGTTGCTTATAACTGTCATGTTTAGGAAATGCGTTCTTGATTTATCAAGATAGGTATGATGATAGGTACTAATAGGAATGGCACTATATGAGGGAAACATCGTCCCCTCGTAGCTCTTAGAGTAGGACAAAATGTGAAGCTTCTGAGGCTATGGGAAATGAGTTTTCAGTACATGAAATGTTTTGACTTTTAACTAAGAGATTGAGTTCTACAGTGCCACCATCTTTTAAAGATTAAATCCACATGGCACTATATGGAATACAATATCCATTGTTCATACTTCTTGAATGACTTGGAATCATGTGTTAACATGATGAAACCAGATGGGATGTTCAAACACTAAACTCCATTCAGGGCTAGCCAGATGTCTTTCCTGGAGGATGGGGGAGGGATCCTCTAAATAGCAATTTCAGAAAAGATAGTAACTGTCAAATTTTGAGCAATTGATTCAAATGATAAATATGTTGTATTCGTTATTCAGCAATTGCATATCTGTTTTTAGGTAAGCTTGATCTGAGCTCATCTTTGATCCTGGCTTCAGATGTGGATGTATCATCTGATCCAAAATGTTTGTTCCTCCCATCCCCCACTCCCCCTTAAATAAGGAAGTAAAAGTAAAATTAACTTGGCAAGTATGCTGGGAGATACAGAGTTTGATTTTGTGGCTCAACTAGCATCTTGCAAAGCAAATTTAAAAAAAAATGGAAAAAGAGGGCAGAAGAGAACAAAGTAGGTAAGTCAAAAGCAAGCTGCAGAACGTAGCACTAAATGTAAAAATGTTTACCAAATGTTTAGCAGTTGCTGAGAAAGTTTGTATCTTTAAATGAGATTAACAAATGTTTTTATTATGAGCCAGCTATATGTGTAGCTACATTTGCAGAAAATGCATGGACATCTTCTTGTGTCTTAAAAAACAGACCAAAACAAAACCTCTCCAGTTATGCTACCTTTGACCCTTACAAGAATTCCACTACAGTGGGCTTACAGCAGTGTGGAGAGACTGTAAATATGTTTAGACAGCTGGTACAGTCTGAGGCCTTCTTTAAGGAAATGGAAAACAATACAGAAGGTCTTCATTCAGAAATGTTCTCATATAATGAGGTATGCCCAATATCTTTCAGTGCAGAATGCCTTTTCCCAGTGAATCTCATTGCTTATCGTGAAATAAAGTATGAGTTTTCAAACAGAACAATTGAGAAGTAGTCTCCCCCACATTTCTCTTTCATGCTATGTTAACCTCACTTATTTTACACTTGTGCATAAAAAAAAAATGACAGCCAAGTTAAGTTTCTAAATTTAAAAATACTGGATGACAAATCTTTGGCAAGGAGGGAAGCACAATTCTAGTCTTCGTTATGCTTGCCACCTCCTGTTGTAGAGAGCTAAGAGAAAAAGGAGCAGGAAGCTCATTAAGATCTTGTAGCCAAAGGCCACAAACCCCTCTCCCATAAAAGTCTCAAATTTTCTTGACTGTCTGCTCTCCCTTTGCAATGTCCAAAACACATAGTGAATCCTGAGGGCATCCAGCAGGAAGTCATGGCTGTCTGTTCTGTGTAAACCCCAAAGAAGAGAAGAAAAGGACAGGACATAGGCACTGCACAGTGAGTTACCCAGCAGAGAGGTGTGGGTGGGAGGACAGAGTAGAGATCTAGTTCTTAATGCAATAAAAATTCTGGAATTCAGCCAAGTCCCTCTGGTCCTTTCAATGGCCTTGGCACTCTCATAACCTGTGTGTGCAAGGCATCAGTCTCCTTCTGCCTGGAGTGTGTTGGAAACACACAATGGAGGCCTAACCCATTGGAGCCTGCTAGGATGATGCTAAATGTGTTTCCCTGTGCTAATTGCTATAAAATGACCCAGAGGTGTGTTGTCATCTCCTTGGAGAACCAACTCAGTTATGTATCTAAGGAATAGATTCATTGATACACACTCAGAGTTAGTCCCTGTTCCCTCTGAACTCTTTCTTAAAGGTCAGGATTTTTTTTTTACAAATTTAAACCAGTATTTCAGCCAAAAAGAAGAGTAATCTTGATTCCCCTTTGAAAAGGACAGGAACCTCAGCTTTTTTAGTAACTCAGGTTTCACTTCCTTCATTGATGTGATGGTAGATTTGAAATTTTTTTTGTCCATGGAAAAAGATCTTAAGTTACCCCAGGTTTACTACTGAGTCTGAAAAATTAAGCTAAAATACTGCTACTGAAAGAACAGTCCTGATGAATGATGCTGTAAACGAACTTACGTAAAATTTATTCCCTGAATATAAGTATAAAACTGCCATAGGATAATGGTTAGAGGGATTTTTTTCCTCTTAAAAAAACACAAACCCAACAAACCCAAATGTGTTTTGTGGAACTGAAATGTGGATTTGACCATAAAACAGTAAAATTTGGTAATTACAAACAAATACAACTAAAAAGTAAAGTTGGTGAGGTGAGGAAAGAGGAAGCTTGGATTTGGAAACAAAATGTCAGATGAATCTCACAGATTGAAATACCAAGTCCTGTGTTTTGACTTACTGAAATTTCATGAGCCTCTGCTTGCTTTGCTGTACTATTTTGTGTTTTGAGGAAATTATGACAGAAACTTATCTGATTGAGACCTGGTTATTTTTTGAGGTTTCCACTAATAATTAAAATGTAGACTTGAAGTACTAATCTTTCTTATGCCAATTGAATAAAAATATCTCTGTAACATTGAACTGCTCCAAAGACACTATTTTACTTGCACGTATTCTTTTAAATATGTTTTTTTTTAAATCTCATCATATTTAGAGTAGCCAGTTCCAATTTTTACATCTTTACATTTTGCTGTTTGCGGAGGAATGCAGCAATTCAGGGCAGAGTGGTTTTAAGAAGCAGATTGGATGGGGGTAGAAGGGATGGGTAAGAAGCAGCTCATCAGTGAATGGATTTCACAAGACGAATCTGTCTCTAGATTTAGAATTTTATGAACTGATCTGGAGAAAACCTGAGCTCTGGAAGGAAGGGTGATTTCTCTTCATTGTCTCTGATCTATTAGGAAGATGTTTGCGGGAAGAAAAATGGTTTCTTAAGTGTTATGCAAGACTGAACTGTTATATAAGAATTACAGAAGGGAGACACCTGGTTGTTTGGGGGGGTTTTAGTTCTTGTGGCTTTTTTCTACTGACATGAAAAAGAATTATACAATGAAGTGCAATTCAAAGATGTTTTGCTTTAATTTCCTTTCCTCAAGTAAAATGTGTAGTGAAGGCTCTAGGAATGACTGTAAGTTAGAGGATGAGGGAAATATGTACTCACAGAAAAAGCAGGTTCAGTGGGCAGTTCTGTATTTTAGGTGCATGTATTGCGTGCAGAAGAGACTGGTAATTCATCAGAGTAAATGAATGAAGGCACAAGAATAGTGTCCTACTTCTACCATGCTGCATTTTTCTGCAGATTTAGGATGGCGTGTGACAATTGTACCAAATCAGTTTAGAATTTACAGAGAATAGGCTTCTTGAAAGACATGATTTTGATGTTCCAAAATAGCAGAAAAATGAAACGAATTTATATTTTTGGTAATCTATTTTTTCTCTGCTTAAATTAGAAACTTGACTAATTTCAGTTTTGTACATTTTTGTACTTGCAAATCGTTGTAGCATCAGTCATTTACAAACATTGCAAGAATTTCATCTTAGTTTTCAGTCCTGGAAAATATCCATAGTAGCCACCTAAAGCAAGACAATTGAAGCCACTTTTCCAAACAAAGGATTCTGAAGTTCTGGTAGTGAAGAACCCAAATGGCTGCTTCCACTGATACACAGAAACCTCAAAAGTGATAATCTTGATAAGATAGTAGGAGAAAACTCTGAAAATTTACTTCATTCTGTTTATTTCAAGTCCAGCTCTTCAGTGCTATGTGTTTCCTTCACAGAAACAATGTCTGTTTTCAGTCTGCAGAAGTAGTTGAATTCTCAGCTGTGCAAAAAATACAATTATGACAAGTACACTTGACCTTCAGTGAAATTAAGGAGAGTACCACCTGCACTAAACATGTCTTGTAAACAGTGTCAGGAGCAAAGGGATACAGTCTGGCTAGAAATCAAATCCAGTTGCATAGCCTACTGCAATAATAACATAACAGGTTTCTCTAAAGTTTTGATTTCTAATTGTACCCTACTCTTAAACAAGGGGTGTTGATGAGTTGTTAGCAGCTGTGCTGTGAACAGGAGCACCCTTTGTGCTGAGATAAAGCTCCCCAGCTCTAGAAATAGTCTGTCATGCAATAAACAACTTTGGGGTTTTGTGTTGTTGTTAGTTTTTCTTGATTCTCTGGTAGTCTGTGTTTCAAATGAAATCAACAAACATAAGAAAACAGTTTCAGGATAGGCATCTCAGAATATTTTGACCCCTTGACCTGTGCCTACTCCTAGAATAAACTGCTGTAGTAAAATCCATGTTTTGCTCTAAAGAAAAATCTCCCTCAAAATCAAGTGCTTTAAAACTATCTAGATAATGAAGGTGGCCCTAAGTAATTTTTATAGAGAGATGTCATTGGAAAACCACAAAACAATCTTTTAGAAAGACAGAGTATCCTGCAGTCTGTTTAGCATATCTGAAAGACAATCCAGTAAAATAAATTCTTTGGTCCAGATCTTAATTGCACCTCTGTCATAGACATTCCCTAAATGTAAACCCTCACCAGAGCTCTTGTTATGTAAGTCTCACCTTGAAGTAATGCTGTACTTAGAAGACAGGTTATCCTGGGTTATTTTGGCTAGACAGTTCTGACTAGTAGGGCATTCTATAAAGACTACCTGCTGCTATTCACCTCTTTTAAATCAATCCTTCTCCTCCTTTCTTTTCCTTCAACTTAATGAACATCTTTCAGCATAACTCAGTGAGGAAGGAATGTGGGACGGTTGTTTATTTATTTAAAGGCTTTAAGTGTCTAAATCATAATTTTAAAAAATTTTTAGGCATAGTTAGCTGGTATACATCACAAAGTGCAGGAAGTGTAATGGACAGGCTTGGATTTGCAGTAAGCTTTATACCATAGCTGTAGAGTGAATTTTAGTGTACAGTATCATGCAGTAAAAAGCATTTTCAAGCCAGGTCAGCTCCAAAGAAGCCATCAGTCTGGCAGCAGAGTATGAATGGGGAAAATGGGTTCCCTGCCCACGGTGGCAGGAATTGCCCATGGTAGGCTTTTCAGAAACAACACAAAATCTGAAATGGTCTTGAAGAGGATGGTACCTAGCTTATGCTTTCTCCTCAGCAAAGTTAAACTGCAAGACCTCAAAAATCTTAGCAACCATGTACTAAAAATAAGGTATAGATGAATAAACATGATGTATGTGTGTGCTGTCTTTTCTATTATCTGCATCACTGACAACTGTAGAATTTATAGAATCTCATGCTTAATGTACATTTTACTACACTCTTTATTTTTGCAAATCAAAGCTGAGATTGCATGGATCTTATGCAGTTTCACTCTTTCTATTATTAGCCTGTAAAATGCTCTTTTTCTTTAAAATTTATATTAATTCTGATATAATTACTGTACAAGAATTTTTGTTTTTCCTGAGGATTATGAGCTGAAGTGCCTTGGATTTTTTGAAGCAATGGGTTCTGGTTTTGTCTTCCATTTCCATAGCAAAGGGAATTAATTTAAGGGAGATCAATAGCGTTGCCGGCATACGTTGCATTCTCCTGCTATAATTCTCAGTGCTGGGGAGTAGGTGACACGAGTTTATACTTAATCTTGTATCTTGTTGTGTAGAATTATGCAAATTAAATATCCTTACAAAGATGCTTTTGTTTTTATTAATTTAATGCAGTAATACTAATAAGGGAAAATGTGTAAAACAAATCATTGTGTGTACTTAGGCTAAAAAAAAATAATGTGCTAACCCTTGATATTGGGTAGACGTAATGGAAGTTGTGTAAGGCGCTCTGTGCACTTTGCAGCGTGTGAAACCTGCACAAACTTTCCAATAATGTTAAAGCACTTGCAAAAATGTTGCACCTGGAGCAGGGAGGAGTGAAGAGGGCAAAGGTCAGCATTAGGCATTAAGACACTGACTAAACAGACTTTACACTCGGTGAAAAGTCCAGACAACCCCTGCAGTGTCATCTTACAACTCTGGTTTTCTTCTTTTCAGGACATAGTAATCCATAAATACACTCAAGTCACCAGCAGCTTAGCTCTTCCCCCGCTTCTCCCCCTTTTTAACTCTCCTTTCATTTTTAATTCTTACATAAAGATCTGAATTTTTAACCCTTTCTAAGTCTTTTAATCAACCTTGAACTGCTTTTCTTCACTATTGTCATTCACTAGACTTTATCATCTTTTTAAAATCATTGTTTTTGCAAATGAATCTGTTAGAAAAGTGGTTTCAAATTAATCAAAAATAATGCTTGAAAACAGTAGTACAGACTTAGTATATGGATAAGACATTCTGGGAAATTATCAAATTTTTATTTCTTAAAAGGCAGCTATCAAGCTCTCTAAACTACTTAAATGCAGTCTTTGTTTCTGAAGCTTCTCAGGCAAAGACTTTATGTAAAATATCTCATGGGATGTAGTATAAAATTTGTTTCTACAACTACTTCTTAGATTGTTTGGATGAAACAGTTTCAGCTGGGATTCTGCAAGAAAAGAATAATCTTGTTTGCCATTATTGGGGTGGGTTTTTTTTAAAAAAAAATCAAACAGAACACCTCATAAATTTCTCTAAACTAGAATAGTGCAGAGGTAAAACAAAGAGGTTTTTGTACTTTTATCATACAATTAAGTCTTTCAGTTTTGCATCTATTACACTAAGTAGTTGAAATCATGAGACCAAACTGATTTTAATCATTTTATCTGATCCCACTATCCACATCCCAACGCTTAAGAGACTGGATAGACTCCTAATATAGTCTGAAGTCTTGACAGTAAAAATAGGCTGGTGAAATACAGCCCATCAGTTGCATGTAACAGTGCACATTTTGCTGACTTCCTCTCCTTGTCCTGAACATTGCATGAGGCTGTACTTCCATGCAGGATATTTTCCTCTCGCCCACTTCTCACTACCCCAACCCTTCTGCAGACCTGCCGAGATGTTCTGCAGGTCTGTCACATTGCCTTTTTCATTGAGTTTTACATCTTGTGAGCAGCACTGACACAAGGTAGCTGAAAGTCTTATTTCTTTCACACTGTGCGTGAATACTGGTTAATAGAAACATTCACCAGAAAATGACTTTTTTCTTTTGCGCAGAGATCCCTCATATTTACTCAGGGGAGAAAAACAAAGTTTCCAGTTCCATGTGCGTGACAGGGTCATTTCAGTTAGTCACAAAATGGTGGTCTGAAAACATCATCTCTCATATCTCATGGTCACTGCAGGCTAACTAATTTCTGCTCCTGTGCAGTGATTTCTAGCATTGCTACCTAAGGGTTTATAACTTGGTCTGTGCAAGAGTGGGAATAAAGAATCATTGATAGAAATAGAAGGGTGAAACTGGGAGCATGACTTAATGGGGGCAGAACCCAGCAAAGTTACTTGCTTCTCAATGGGCTCTGTAGAAATTAAAGACCTATTTCAGCATGATGTTTTAAGCATATGCTGAACTTTGAGCATGAAAGTGCTTTGCTGAATTGCCTTCAGGCTTATGAAGTAAGAATACACTCAAAGCCATTACAAGACCAGATACTTGGTGCACAAATATTAGAGGTAATGGGTGTCTAGGACTCAGGTTTGGTACTCCTGGTCACGCAGTGCAGCATTTTAACCTGCAGTTAATCTCACTGGTACCATGGGACAGTCTGTTACATAAGCCGTTACAGGAGTCAGCATTTTAGTGTTAGGCCTTGCATGAATGTTGAATCTGGAGCCATCATTACAGCTGGAATATATCTTCCGTTTATCCTGTGTTCTGATGTTTTGTTGCAGGTTGGCAAAGAGAAGTGTGTGTTAAAGTCCATGAAAAATTTAAGAAAATTAAGCTAGAACTGAATTACATTAGTCTCTTGAGAAACAGGCTTTGCACCTTGTCTGGTTATAGCAATACTACACCAGAAAATGACCTGACTTAATAACAACAACAAAAGGCTATTGGTCTGTCTAGCATTTCATGTACTTTTCAAGCATCTGAGGTGTCTGCAGTATCCTTTGCTGTGGTATCTCAATACTGACCTTGTAATAATAATCACATATTCAAAACTTCAATTCTGCTAATATGACATAGATGAGAAGCCAGGCACTTAAATGATCTGCCCAAGGCTACAAAACATCTTGCTGCAGAGCTGAAACCAGACCTTTTACCATGTCTGCCTGGCCAGTCCCAAAGTCTGTGCTTTGTTTTATGTTCTCAGGCATGTTTCTTCACGCAAATGTTATTTGGACTGCATGCTTGACATATAGCATAGGCCCTGCTGCCCACTGCATTTTCTCCTGGATTGTTTTTCACATTAAATGTAAAAAATGATTGGGATTTTAATGAAAACCTGATTCAACTGAAGAAAAGCGCACCTTATTGAAACCATTTGCATAATTATTTTTCAGAAATTCTATTCAAGAGGTGCTTAGATATTTTTGATTCAAGTTTATAGTGACAATATGAAACCACCAACTACTCAAACATAATGTTAAACTGTGAAGAGTAGAGTGAATTTGTACAAAATAATAGAGCAATAATAAGTCTGTTGCTAATTATTTTTTAACCGAGAAACTAGCTCTATACTGGTCTCAATTGGTCTTTTTCCCCATCCCCTTTTTCTTCTGAAGGATTTGTTTTACCCACTTACCTTATCTATTGGCTATGTAAACATGTGGGCAGGACTTCGTGCATCATTTGCATGCTCTACTTGGCAATTCTCAAATATTGTTATATTACTTCACAGATATCTCACTAAATCTAAACAAAATAGTAGGTAAGACTGTAATGTTGTCATCTGTGTGCATATTTCTGTGGATAATGTTTGTGATAGATACAGTATTTGCAGTCTGTACTTTGTATGTAGATCACACAGACACAAGTGAGGCTGATCACCAACCCATGTAGTGTGGGTGGGATATGTGTGTGTAGAATCTATGTAGGCAAATTAATAGCAATTGAAGAATACAGATGTTTTAAGGGTGAACATTTTGGACTTTGGAAACATATTTTTCTGACTCTTTTAAAATGTGGGGGTTATTTTCAAAATTTGAGAAGCACCAGATCTTTCAAATTTTCTGCTTTCATTAGAAAAGGCAAAGCAGCTCATGATTTAACTCTCCCATACCTTTCAGTCTCTTTGGTCACTCTTGACATGAGTTTCTTGCAGGGTGTTTTGCTTTTTGAGGGTTTTTTTTGGTCTTTTTTTTTTTCTTAAATATTTGTCCATTAAATGATGCCAAGTACCTGTTTGGCTGTTGTCTGATAGACGTATATATTCCTTGTTGCACAGTTTCTAAAAGAGGAACTTGCCATGATTTTTGCCTGAACGTGGCTAGATTTGCTGCTGTACAAATAACAAAAATTAAATATTCTTAATTATTTTAGCTCATACTAGAAAAGATTCAAGACAAAGGAGAGATTGATGCAGTGTGCCTTACAATGGTCCTACTGATTTCTCTACTGGCCTTTCCTCTGCACATGGTCAATTAGAATTGAAAATCCTGTGCTGATTTCATTCGCTGGAATTTTTAAGCAGGTCAGGAAGAAAGATGTTATTGAAAGGAAAAGTCTCATCTAAATAAGAAAAGAACACGTGGCCATCTGGTCTAACTGTACCATGCCGAAAGTCATTTTGACTCTGCTGTAGTTTGAGCTTTGCAACAGTTTGATAAAATATCAACCAGAAATCCGTTTACATTAAAACACTCTGTGCTTTTTATCTATAAAAATGCAGCACACAGATCTCGTTCTATCTGTAATGCATGAGCTCATTTGACCCTGTTACCTTATTGAGGCTCCCTATGTTTCTGGTAGGCTCTCAAGTTACTTCAGTTCTGTAAAGGTATAAGTGAAACTACAAATCTTTTGAAAGTTTGGGAGGTAATCCTGAGTGCTTTCTTCCCATGACTAAAACTTGCACTTCTGCTTGAACTAGGAAAGGCTCAAACAAGCAGATGCAACAGGAAGCATGGGGGGAAGAGGGGAGAGGACAGTTTAAAAAAGGAAATTAGAACTTGAAGTTTGTGAGAGTAGCACCATGGAGTTTGCACAACCAACCGGAGGCCACAGGCTATAAGACAAGCTGTTATAAATATCAAATTTTTAAGGAATGGAGTCATAAATATGCACGAGCTTCCATGATTTCATTGTTTCAACATCAGCTATTAAAAAGTTTAAAGAAGTCAGCACAAAAACACAGGTCAGAAATTTTCGCATTAGGTAAATACACTCTTTGCACACAAAGCTAAAACACATAGCTCCAAATCTCAGATGCTTGGACAACAGCAGAAGGATAATGCCATATTTACAGAAACACTAGTCATTTGTATCTCCTGCCTACTTTAATCAGAACTGTTGAACACCCAGCAGCCACAAAACCCCAGAGACCTTACTGGGAGAAAGGGAGAGTGTGGAACTAAACATGGAGGCATGGACCCTGTATTCATATTCTCAGGTTTAATGCTTAACCCCTATGTGATTAGTCATTACTTTTACACTGACAAACATTACATAAATTGCCAGTTGAAATATCCTTCTAATACAAGGTAGTGCATAAATTGCTTCTGAAGTTTAGAGGAACTGGTTTGTGTAGGATTTCAGTCTTTAGGAAAAGAGAAAAAGATGATTGCTTGTTGTCATTACCTTAAGAAAATGAAAGTCAGCACTTTATAATGTAGCTGCAGGCATTATTTTGAAATACATTTTTGAAACAAGTGGCAAATTTTATTTTAAAGCATAATATGCCAGGAAAAGTAGAAAGGAAATGATCAGCTTAATTCTAGTGAGCATGTGTGTATACATGCAATTTCCATGTATATACTTCTCATATACAACCATTGTGTGTTGAGTTTGCTTGTGTATTTCGTATAAGGTATATAAAAATGTTCCTTTAGAAAAGCATTAGAAATTCCTTGTTTTAAAAAAAATGAAATACAGGAATTCAAATTTGACCACAGCTTATGATTAATTTGCTTAATTTTTCTGAAATATCTATTCTGGAATTTTTACCTTGCTGTGGATATTGCTGCCACTACATGCAACCTTTTGTTTGCATGTCTCTGCTGCTATTTGGAAAGGAAGTTTTTTTAAAGACTAAATTTAGGGGATACTTATGCTAAGTTCCTTTTTTTTCATAGTGTTTATAACAATATAAAAGAAAAAAGCTTAAAAAATTCCTCTCTTTCCGTTAAGATACCTGTTAGTGTGATTAAAATATAGTTTAAGCCTTTTCAGGGAGCAAATTGAAAGCAGTGTATGTAAGTGTATGTGGTTGTGTGTTTAAAAATGTATTTTCTTTTAAGTCCTTTTCACACAAAGTCCTTATTAAAAACAACTATTAGTCACCATGTGTATCACAGCATAATTTGTACCAGAAGACAATGAAATTCCAAGGAATTTAGAATATAGGTCTGGATGGCATACATTTAAAAATTAAAGAGAATAAATGCTTTGAATCTCCCTTTCCCCTGTATGTCTCTGCTAACCCCACCCATAGCCACACCAAACGGAGAGCAACTATTTTGGGGAGTACTGCATTCCCAAGACCAACTTTCTGGCACGATGACACTGGGCCAGTCGGCATTTCTCTGGGCTGTGGCAACAGGAAGGCCAGGGGTTGCAAGGCCAAATAACTAGTTCCCTGCCACACTCCCCTTCTTTGGTTTGAAGACAACCTACTTGCAAAGCATTTTGCTACTGCCTTGTTTAAAACTACCATAAAACTGTCTAAGAGCTCTTGCTAATCTCTCTAAATCCAAATATGTTCAAATATTTCAGTTTGATGGGCATTCAGGCGTGGGGATCTGTACAATAGCTATTTGCCTTTATGCAATATATACATATACAAAATCTTTACATAGCATTTGAGAGCTGCATGGCAATTATGCAAGTGGTGCATGAACTTAACATAAAATACTGCATTGACTGTAAAACTGGAGGAGAAACCACTTTAAAATAGGAAACACTGGATGCCCCTAGTAACAATGTGTTGGAAAGTGTGTGTACATGTGCGTGTGTTTTGTACAATAATGTATATATATGTTTACAAAGTTTCTTATTTTGTATTTTTTGCAAATCATCATAAAGTTGAAACTGAGCCTGGCCGACATAAGGAGGAAAGGCTTGTGTTTGTCTTTAATCTTTCTGCAGCATGGTTCAGACTTCTGTCTGATCTGCACATAGCAGAGCAAGGGGCTTGCCGTGCATTGCGTGCAGGCTCCTTGATTGTGGAGGGGGAAAAAAAAAATCTGGCTGGAATCCAGACAGGCGAGCGCAGTGCTCTGTTGATCATTGTGTCTAGCCTTCAGGTGTCTCAGCTCACAGTGGGCGGCGGTTGGGGGAGGGGGAGATAACAGGAGGGCAGACAAAGAATAAAATGGTGTATTTAAAAAGAAAAAAAATCATACGTAAAAAATTCACGTCAAATCCTTTTTTAAAAAATGCTTCTTTTAACGTTCCTTTCCCTGCAGTGGGAGCAAGCAAACATCTGTCCAGGAAGATTTATTTAAGCCATAATTAGTAGCGTCTGGAGTCTTTCAACAATTTCTCCTTATTGCACTTAATATTTTTTATTTTTTTTTTTTTAGAAAAAGAAGTCTGCTCATCTTTCACTTAGAAACTGTTTTCACTTCATGCTTTATTAGAGATCCAGCCCAGCCAGGACTGAGTCAGATTTCCATTGTCTTTGCTTTTTCCCTTCTGATCGTAGTTTTCAGAATCTAACTTTTGGTAGGGGAGGGGGGTGGGAAGGATCGTGCAAACAGGGGAGAAAGATCTTATTAAAGGTCTTACAAGCATGTTGGGGGTGGGGGAAAAGAACAAAAATACAAATCCGTGCTGTTTATTATATGGTTATTCATTTGGGTTCAATTTCTTTTCCGGGGAAGAAGAAGAAGAAAAGCGCTGCTTTGTCTGTTGCTTCTGTTTGAGAACTCTCATAAATCTTGCCCAGAAAGCAACTTGGGCTTAAGGAGATCTGGCCAGTAAAGCTCTGGGAAGCAATTTCAATGTCTCTTGCTATGGATATTCTCTTCTTTCTGCCCCCTTCATCCCCACTGCCCCCTCCACCCCGACCTTCTGACGTTATACCGTGAAGAGCCCCACACCCTTTCCCACCCCACCAGGAATCTGAGTGAATGCAAGCCACAATCTAGAGGTAAAGTTGCTTATCAAAAAGCCTCTCCTCGTGCTGAGTGAGTCCAGATATTATACTAGTTGTGTTTTTTTCAGTCCAGCCATAACCCTTTTCTAACACTCCCCCCTCTGGCTCGCCTCTCCCCCTCCCCCCGTGAAAGGGGTGGGATGGGAACCTTGCTCGACTTCATTGTTCCAAATGTAAGAGCTATTTGCCCCAAAGTGTCTTCGCTGTCTTTCATAGCTAATTATAATAACTGTCAGATGTCTGGAAAGTCTGGGCTGCCCTTGCTGGCGGAGTTAAAGTTTGCCTTTATGTTTTCCCCTTGGGGACAGATCAGGCCTGATTAGACACAGAGTACAAATAAAAGTGAACAACATACGTGTGTAGGGCTTTTTGTCTTTGTTTTTCTTTATGAACAAAGCAGCACGCTGGCTATGTCAGGAAGCAGTGTGTCATGCAGTGTGCATGCAGGCACTGCCCTGGAGGATAACTCGCTTTTTCTTTTTTTTTCCTCTTTTTTTCTTTTATTGAAGCATGCAGGAAATATTTCTGAATTTGAATAACACTTTAGCTACTTGCTCCTCTCATAAGAAAAGCAAACATCAATTTAGTACACGTAGCATTTAGACATTTTTTAGAGATTTGCTTTTCTGGGTGAAAATAAAATTAAATAGACTCCGTACTCACAGTTTTGTTGTGCTGTGCAGGTCGCTGTCTCCTTCTGCAAAGACAAGGAGGGTCAGAGGATGTCAAGGGTGCAGAATCCCAGTATAATTCAGGAGAAATGTACAAATGTGCTTCCTGAAGTCGCCTGGAAGTCAGCCACTTGTGCTCAGACATCCCATTGCTGCTCTGCACGCTATACTATCTGCAGTTCTGAATTGAACTAAATACTGCCCATGTGAAAGACAGGGGAAACACAGTCATGTGGGACACACAAATCCACTCTATTGGCTCTGAAGGCACAACTTCAGCATTCTTGCATTTCCACCATTGGTTAACAGTTCAAGCTGAAAGAGTCTAGGTCCTCCTAGTGAGTCCGTTTTCCCTTTATGTGTGGAAGAATGACTGTAGGATTTTACAGTGACAGGATTAGTTAAGAAAGGGACTGAAGTCATCCCTTTGACTGAAGCTGGTGGGTGGGGATTGGAAGCTGTGCTTTTCTCAAGTCGACGTTTTTCCTTTTTCTGCCTGCATTCTCGGTGTCAGGAAATGCTTGCAGTTAACTTGGGCAGCAGAGAGAAACTGAAGTGACTTTTTCAGGTTCAGGAATAGGGACCTGACTTTTAGAGCAACACAGTGTTACAGACTGTACAGGGATTTTTATTTATTTTTTTTTTAAATGGGAATAGCTACTCTGGCTTGCTGAAGTATGGTTATTTTCTCTTTTCCAGATTTCATTTTTAATCTCAGAAAGGGCTATATTAGGATCATTTATCTTGAACTTTTACATCACATAAGCCAGATAAATGAATCCAGCAGTTCCAAATCCTAGACTAATAATTTGACAATTTGAAAGATTTTACAGAACTACTGGATCTCTGGGGAATATTTTCATATGGTCATAATAGTATTTTGAAAGAAGCAACAAATTCCATAAAATCTATAATTGGAGATATTTGAGAATAATGAAGCTATAAGGATTAACTAGGAGAGGAGAAGATTGACTATTCCCTATTTTGGTATTCTGTCATTTGTCTGATTTAGTTATGCCAGCGTGAGCAGTAATTTGAAACGGTACTCAGTCATGTGTGACATACTTCTCCAATTAACCCTTATTAAAAAGACCTTTCCCAAATCCCACATGCATGTTTTCCTAGAACTACAGAAAACAGAGGTATGACAGATTTGTCAGGGTTTGTGTCCATCCCCCTCTCTGAGAAGATTCATTTCTTCTTGTGTGTTTCCAGGACTACGTCAAGTGTAGCTCTAAATGCATCCAATGTGTGGCTCCTGTTGTTGGACTGTTGAACCTAGGGCCAAATTTAGCATTTGAAATGCTTAAATATGCTTGGAAATATACCAGAATAATTATTCTGGAATAGTAAATTCATTATATGTCTGTGGTGTATGGTAGGCCAAGTACAGACTGCTCTGCTGGCAATTATACTATGTACAAGGTCCTACTCAGCAGCTTAAGCCTGGCTCTAGGTGTCAGGACATCTTTTTGTTTCTACCACTCAAGCTTGTTCAGTCCACCTTAAAACAATGCTTCTTCCTCTTAGGAGTTCAGCCTCTTGAGCTATTTATAGACTTTTATCACCACCTCACTGACCACCCTTGTCATCACTTAGCTGAACACCATATTCCAGGTGTAGCTGCATAAGATATGGGAACATTCCTCCATAGCCTGTGACCTGGTATGGCTGCAGCAAATCAATATGTGTTTGCTTGATATGTGAGCAAGAAAAATATGTCTTAAAAATAAACCAACACACCTGGCAAAACGAATTTCATGAAAGATGAGTACACTATAGGTTCTACTCTGGGTTAAGAAGGTGGCCTTGTAAAGGCTGCCTTTGCTTCTAAGTGCTAAGAAAGATGCACAGTGTTTATTTTTCTTTAGCAGGCTCACTTAAAAATAATGTTTAGTAACAATGTACAAAAGGTGGGGGTTGGTTTGGTGGTTGTTGTTTGGCTTTTTAATCTTCATGAAAAAAGATAATTGTCTGGTTTGGATAAAATAAGACTACAGCAGTAGCATCAAAACTTTCTCTCCACCCATCAAAAATGTTTTCAGCTCCACTGGGCTTTCCACATCTGGACTCCAGAATGCTGAGGGGAGAGAACTGAAAACCCTGGGAGACATTTTCTTTTTTTCACAGCACTGGTGGTCTTCATAATTCTGGTTACTTTTTTTTTGTTGTTGTTGTTGTTTAATTCAATTAAAGAGGGAAGAAATACTAATAAAGGAAACCTTACTCCAGAGAGCAGTAAACTCTTTGGTTTTAAGATCAGTACATGGTCTTGTCTTAAATACATCTTTTTCATGAATGTCAGTTTCTGATTTTAAAATGCTGAGAAGCTGTTTAAAGAGAGGGAATAAACATCTGAATTCATTTAGTATTGTTTAGCTCTTTCCTCAAACAACTCATGAGTGAATTTCAGGAAAATGTAGGTAATCTGGAGCAATGGTTATTTACATACATTTCTTGAGCTATGAATCAAAGGTTTAGGTGATACTAACAGACATTTTTGTGGCTCACAATATTTTGGAGACCGAATTACTACTTTGCATCACTGTTATCTCCAGAGAGAGAAGTGCATCTTTGCATGTGTTGTGTATTTAAATGGACATTTTATTCTCCATATCATGTCCATTGAAAAGAATGCAAAATGAAAACAGGCTACATCATGTTCACTCTACTGGAATAATAAACTGCTGCTTTCTTCATTATTATTTACTAAAGAAGATTCCTTAATGGTGAGAGACAAAGAATAAGAGCATCATAAAATTACCACAGTGTGGAAAACAACATTACTTTGAAAATACTGTCATTGTGATGATGTTTAAGACATGAGATAGTGTTGCTGTATAAACTGAGCTGTCAGAGTCTGAAGATTGTACTGTTACAGCTGTGTGGTCCTCTGTGACTCCATCCATTCACAGAACAGAATTCTATTTCTGGTTTTGGACTAGGTTTTGGGGAGTTGGGGTTTTTCTCCCCTGTTCTAGCAAGGATTGGTAGAGACACATAACTGCTGCCTAAGAGAGGTCTTTCTTGTTCCTAAGAATTTTCAGTGTCTCCTGGCCAGGAACAGTAGGAAAGAAACTACTGAAGTTAGAAATGATAGTCACTCAAGCAGCTATTTCATTCTTTTGAAGTATTAGAGACCATAATGGGGTGGGGGGAAGTAGGATGGCCTTGAGCCTCTTGTATAGAGTGCATTCCCAAACAACTTTACAAAATAGCTAGTGGCTTTTCCCTTGTGTAAATATAAGCTCAATGACTATTGAGGAGGAGGAGCATATTTGCCCATTGGTGCTTCTTAGTAATGTGTACTACATTCCGAAAAGCAAAAATTGAAAAATCCAGTAAATTTCTTTCAGAAACACTTAGAATAAAGACAGTCATGCAACTTGCATGTTGATGTGTTTTATTATATAAATGGATGTTTCTGAAAGCATTTTAACTGTTTCCTCAGAAAATTGAATGCAATTCTGTTGCATGTATGATGTAGATTTTTGTTGTCCAGAACTTTTAAGCCTTTTAATTTTATTTTTTTTTAAGTAGGAAATAATTGAATATAGATGGTATTAGCTTACAACTTTGCCAGGGAATTCTTGCTGTTCCACACACCTTTGCTTTGTATAATTCAGCAATAGGTGATATCTGCTAAAGTTTCAATCTTCTATTAGTCACTGCTAATAAAATCCTTTGATCTTGGTAATGCTTAAGAAAAGACAAAATCAGTAAAAACTGAGGAGCTACTAGAGAAGCTGAAAAAAGGCAGAGAAGAAGCAAAATCACTGAAAATCGTTTAGGGTGGGGAAGTGGACAAAGGGCACCCAAAAGCCATTTCATGGAGAGGAATTACCAATGCCTGGAAATGTGCATATCCCTTGCAGTATGTTCATATATTCTGGAAATGTGCATATACCCTAGTTAAGAACAGCCCTAAGCTAACACAGGGAGTTTTTCAAATGTGTCTGGTACAAGAGGGTTGTGAAGGAAGGTTTGTCCTGATCTCCTGTGCCAGGAGGGGTGAAACTAGCTGAAATGTCTGAGCAAGTAATCTCTTCTGTATATGAACCAGCAGGCCAAGCTGCAGTGTCTACTACTCGCATGAAGAAAACTCATCAGCTAAGCTGTTAATATCATAACTGATTTGTGGGGCTTTTGTGGGGTTTATGTTTTGTTTGTGGTTTTTCCCAGCTGAATATTTTCTCATTCCTCTGCTTCCTCTAACTATTAATGTAGAAAAAGTGAATGAAATCACATGAGATACTCAGGAAGATTTTCAGCAGTGAGAGATGAAATTGATATCTCATAACTAATGATATTCCATTACTAGTGAAAGTCAGAACAACTTAGTCCTGTTTCCTCTGCAGGCCTTCTGTCTGTCTGTTTAGGGACAAGTTTTGGTGGGTATCTTGGATAATGTGGCTGCAATTCAATCACTGCAAAAAAAGCCAACTCAGGTTCACTAGGGTTTTGATCTATGTATTCATTAATACCTTGAACTGTTAGTTGTTTCATATTTATAAACCTGATTTTGGTTACAGGACTGTTGTGAGGAATTCATATGTCATCTCTTATTCAGTTGAACTTAAAACACTAGGAAAAAATGCAGGATTTTCAGCTAGTCAGTTCTAAAATTTGTTGAACTTAAAACACTAGGAAAAAATGGAGGATTTTCAGCTAGTCAATTCTAAAATTCTTACAAATTTATCCACGTGAAAATTAATCTGCTAACAACTGTATTTGTAGGAGAAAACTTCCAGATAAAACAGAACATTATGTAAATTGTGGGTTGATAACTGCAGTGTAGTTCAGATTAAATTGAGTTATATAAATGTTTTAAGGCTTGGCTTTAAAATGATTGCCATAGAATCATGATATCTAGAAAGATTTGGTGAGCAAAGTTAGAAGCAACCATGCATTTGATCCTCAAGTTTAAAATATACAATAAAAATATTATAAAATATATAAAATTGCCTGTAACCATTAAGTGCCATTACAAATGGCAGTTACTTAAACAATTTCTATATCACATCTGCATATTCCAGAAATTCTGGTGATTTCTTTTAAGTTATGCTCTTTTTTTATGAGTCATTTCCTCATTTTTTGTTGAATTCTTCTATTTTTATCCCTTTTCTTTGATCACTTGTCCCCCTAGCTCCTTTCAGTATGAACAAATTATTCCCCCTAACAGGGGAAATAATTGTGTGTCTGACACTCAGCCTGCCCACTTTTCTCTCCCCCCAGAAGATGGCTTTGCAGGGGCAGTCAGACTTCGTGAACATGACAAGTCTTTTTCCCTCAGACTACTCTTACAAGGTTATAGAGTTTTTTTCTCGTCTCAGATATGAGTTCTTTTATCCCCAATTAACTCATAATAAGAGATAAACACATATTTTAAAAATTATCAAACTGTCACTTCTTTATAGAACTCCGCAACTGTCACTTGATATTCTAATTTTCTGCTAGTGTAAGATTGGTTT
Source organism: Acanthisitta chloris (assembly GCF_000695815.1). Lineage (NCBI taxonomy): Eukaryota > Metazoa > Chordata > Aves > Passeriformes > Acanthisittidae > Acanthisitta > Acanthisitta chloris. Next base: position 168,431 of record NW_008693088.1, on the reverse strand, counting down.
CAACATCTAAAACTTATCAAAATTTTGTGCAATCCAGTAATTGGCAGATGATAGTATTTAGCAGTTAACGTTTCAAATGTTGAAGTCTTTTAACTGAAAAAAATTCTATGTGGTCTAATTTTGAATATTTCTTATTGAATCTATTATTTGCTGGGATAAATAATCTCTCTTTTCACAGAGGAAATAGATGAATGTTTAAGTATTTCACACTATATGCATTTTGCACTAAATTCAATACAGTCTTCCCTCCATTGTCCCACCCCTACAGCACTGTCTGCAGCAGAAGTGCAGTGTTATAGATGAGATTAAAGCAGCACAAGCAAACAAACCAATAGCAGCTACAATATCTTAATCAGTAAAATTATATTCCAAAGTTTTTAATGCAATGTAATGTTTGGGGACCAATATCATAAATTTTGGAGGTTATTTTTCTTTTACAATAATTTTGATCTAATGAGATATTCCTTTTTTTTGCTTCATAATTCTCATCTGATGTCTCAATCTTTTAGGGACTAAGATAGTAGGTAGTTTGCCCTATTTCTGGTCCAATTTTGGGTGGTCCTAAACCAAGACAGTTTCAAAAGGAATTTTTTTTCTAAACCATCTGCCCTCCACATTTTACTCCTTAATGAAATAATTTATTTTGTTCTTTTCCTAAGGGATGTTAATACTGCATAAAAGCAACACCAATACCATAATTTTTCTTGCAAGAAGCCAGACCTGTTACTTTAAGGAAGTGCATTTTTCCTCTGGTAGCTTATGAAAATTTAAATTAAAAGGATTTAATAATTTAAGCAGCATAGTTTAGTGAGTGAAGTGTGTTGAAGAACAGAGGAGTTTGAAATTGCTAGCAAAACACTAGGCATTTCAGAGAATATAGTTCAATACTACCTTCAGGCACTGATCCTTGCTAGGTTCATGCAGGGTAGAGATGCTTTCAGAAAGAGATTATTATATAGTTGAACAGAACTGCTACTCCAGTAATGACATTTTATCTTTAATTATATATTGAATTATATATTCAGTATTGATTAATGAATTTCTTACATGCTAAAGACCAAAGAATCCATTTACCAAGAAGGTTTTGATCTCGGTTAATGAACAAGGTGCAGGCAGAGGGGAGGAAAGTCAGGGAGCAGAGGGGAGTAAGTCAATGCAAACTGCACTTATTCAAATAACTGCACTCACAAAAGTATATTCATATATTTGTCTGATCCTTGTAGGAGAATAAAATCCTACCCTGAGCCCTCCTGAATATTATCCTACTCTAAGTAACCTTGATCATGTTTTTTACTTTTTTTTAATAGTGCCATCATGATATCTAAATATCCTATTACTTCATCTCTCATTCTGTATCTTTTGTTCCTTCCCACTGTTTAGTTATGGACCTCATTTGTGGTACATCACAATCTAAACTGGATGCTTCTTGCATGAGGGACCTTGACCGAGATCCTGACCTTAGTGAAATCAAGGAGAAGAGTGGGTTTCAGTGTCTAAAGTGGCACAAGGATTTCACCCTGCCTTTATTCAGGACATCTCTGTACAAAGAGAACAAGTAAGACTGAAGTACTTGAGTATTAAGCCAATTATCTCTTCTAATTAGAACATGTATAGAGAACTCTTAAACTGAAGAAAGGGTGAAATCCACTGAATAAATTATTCACAGTAAATAGTCCACCCCACTCTAGCTCTGACAGATAAAGCTGCGGTGGCATCAAAGTGTCTGCTCTTAGAGGGTGTTGCTCTGACACAGATGTCAAACGACAAATCAACATGAGGTGAACAGATGAGTCTTATTCCCTGCCTTGCTCAGCTGGAGAGATCACGAAGGGTGGCCAAATAGGCTTCAACAGTGCTCTTAGAGCATCCTTTAGTTGTAAAAGATAAATAAAACTGGCCAGGAGGTAACTTCTGTAATTCCTTAAATCTGCTCTGCAGATATTACAAAGGGTATGCTACAAATAGCTTGGGAACTTTTTACCACATCATGAAGGGAGGGAGGGGAATCTGTAAGACCTTGTGACCACCTCCTCTAATCCTGAGAAGAGACCTGAAAATTTAAACCGGGTTGTTTTCTTTCCAGTGGTGCAATAGGCGTTGCTATAAAGGAGTTTAGCTGCAGTTCATTTCCCCAGTACTGAATTTGCCTCCATATCCTTTGCTGCTCCCTGGTGAGATATCTTTGAGACTAGGAATCAGTGGAAAAAAGGTGATTCATTGTGACCACCTCCTCTAATCCTGAGAAGAGACCTGAAAATTTAAACCGGGTTGTTTTCTTTCCAGTGGTGCAATAGGCGTTGCTATAAAGGAGTTTAGCTGCAGTTCATTTCCCCAGTACTGAATTTGCCTCCATATCCTTTGCTGCTCCCTGGTGAGATATCTTTGAGACTAGGAATCAGTGGAAAAAAGGTGATTCAGACCCTGTTCTTTGAGACTAGGAATCAGTGGAAAAAAAGTGATTTGGACCCTGTTCTGGGGACAATATTCTGACCATGTTTTTGCAAAATATCAATAAAATCATAGTTTCCTTTGGGCTTCTGTTACCCTGCCAAGTGCTGCAGGTACTCTTAGCCCATTATTCATAAAACTGAGTGCTTAGTCAGGGAAAAAATGGTAACTATTGGACGAAAGGTAGTTTAAGTGCTTCCTCAGGACAGGCATGTAGGGGAGGGCCTCATTCATAATATTCATAATTCTAGTAGGACCTTGGTAGAACTGTTTCAGTGTGTGCTGCGAGAACAGTCCTGTCTACGTGCAGAACCTGCCGTGGCAGCTGGGTGACATGGAGTCAGGCAGCAGTAGCTTCAGCTCTGTAGCCACAGAGAGGAAATCAGAGAATTCAGATCGGATGCCTCTCTAGCCATCAAGCTGTCATTCATGCATATTAAATGGCATAACACTGTGATAAAGTCTAATTTTGGCTGAAATAATCTTTACAGCACCAGATTTTACTTTGGGTAATAAAACAGACTGTTAGAAAAAAATTAGATCCTTTCGCTCAGTTCTTAAAAGAAAAAATGAAGCTCAGTGTTTTTTCCTCTTTTTTTGTCCCTCCTCCTGAGAGACAGCACTACCTTTATAGCTTTTGTCCTGCATGTAACATTTCAAGCTGTAATTTAAAATCTGTGTAATTTTATATCAGATTTTTAGCACTTGTAATGCACTATTAGAAACTCTGTGCAATGAAGTTGAAGTGCAGTTTACAGTCCTTTCAAATAGTGAAAATCCTTATTTTGCAGTGTAGAATTTTCAGAGTAAAAAAATGATAATTAATCTGTCTGGGTTAAATTTCTTTATCTTTTTAATTCCAGCATGCTGAAATTTCTATAAACTAGTATCTTTCACAAAAGTAGAATTATACTAAAGATTAATTTTATCATAGTGTTAAAAACTGTATATCATAGGCAAACAATCCATGTAGAAATATGTGCTTGTTCCTTTGAGAGAGGTGAATAGATAAACTGTCCAAGGTACAGGGAAATAGAGCATGGATAATGTGGGTTTGAGATATTCTGTTGCTTAAGTGATGCATTAAATCAATATTCTGCAAAGCTTTTTCTTGTTAAGTTATTTACTTGGCTGCTGTCACAATTCACCATTTAGGTCATCATCTTTTTAAAAAAATATATTTTCTTGTGGCCTAATTTAACTTTATCTAAATACTTCAATTCCTCAAATAATGAAATTGCCTCAAATGCTAAAGTTATAGCACTGTTTTATTGCCAATATTTACACTCAAATTCCTCATTTGTTTAATATGTTAAGGAAAGAATGGACTTTCGAGTGAATCACAAGTTTATCTTCATGAAAATCTATTACTAGAAATTAATAGCAGAACAAATGACAAGTGGCCTTAATTTAATAAAAAAAAAAGGAAAATCTTTAATAAAGGTTTGGAAAGAGAATAATGAAAAGGAAGACTAGTGTTCTTTCTTCAGCTGTTTTCATTTTAACATATATATGCAGAAATGAAATCTCAGAAGTAGCTTCATCTCAAAAGTCAAAACCATTCAAAAATAATGACGGAGATAATCAGTGCTTATTGTGCGAGATGTGAAGGTTTTGCACTCAGTAAGGTACCTCAGAGAAACCTGCAGCCTCCCCTCGTTCAAAAGGCTGAGTGAGAGCCACAGAACTTCAGCACCCTGCAGGTATTTCGTTTGTAAAAAAAAAATATAGGTACATCCTGGGTCATGAATCACCTCTGTTGCACTGCAATTTTCCTGAGCTTCGGATAACAAAATAATTTTAAACTAAGCAATCTATAGAATTGTGTTGTTCTTTAGTCAAGATTCTAAAGGGTAAGATCACTCTTTTCCCTTTGGAAACTGTCCTGATGGTCTCTCATCTATACAGTGCTGTCTGTGAGATACTGTTTACATAACATGTAATTAGTCACAGTGTCTACACAGGCGTGTGCCTAAGTCTGCACTTCAGTTTAGATGGGTTTGTGTTATTTGAAAGAATTTTTGAAGAAATTAAAATTATGAGTAGCAGCCACAGGGCTGTGGTTGTTTTTCTAAGCAGTTTCTCTTAATTTTAAGATAGACTAAGAAACAGTGTTTCCACGGAGAATTTCCTCATCCTTTTTAGGGTATTTTAGAAATATCAGTCATTCAAACAATGATGAAATCTGTCAAGTAAATGCAGGGGGTTTGTTTGGGTGAAGGCGACTGCAAGGATTGTAATCGATTATTTAAGAAAGCATAATTAAACTGGGTGGTGAGGAAAAAAACAGTTGCAAAGTACTGAAGCTTGTAGAGGAGAGAGATTGGGAATGCCTGCATTCCTTGCCTCTCTCACAAGGGATGATTCAGCTTGATTTGAAGAGATTAGAAGAAGATAGAGCAGATTCATTTGTTGTGAAAGGAAGTGGTTTTCAATACAATGTGTCATAAAATTGTGGAATTCACTGACAAGATTACTAAGGGCTAGACCGATTTCATAATTATGTATGGATATGGACTATTTTGATGCCCTTTCATTTTTTTCTTCATAGTCTCTGCCAGCCCCATCAAGTTTTATTAATCTGTTTCTATGGTGCCTTTTCTTGTGCAGCTTTCCCAGTTTGTGGGAACTGATGGCAAAACAAAACATCCACTGTCTTGCTATCTCCTTCTCTTCAAGTTGCAGAACCTTTTTGAGAACATACACAGATAGGGCAGTGTAGTTATATTTCAGTACTCTGAAAGCTTGTTACGTGGTATTTAGTAAAAAAAGCACAATTCATTGACATGCTATGAAAAAATAAGGTGGATCTTGTTAATGTTGCTTAGATAAGAAGGTTTCTGGCGTGTAGCATTTCCTTAAAGCAAGCTACCATTTTTTTTTTTTATTCTTGCTATCAGGTGAAAAGAGAAACAAATCTGTTCTTGAAATCTGATTAATAGAATTTCAGCTTTGTAAGCCATTCCATTCAGTCACCGTAACAGTGAAAGAAGTTGAAATTTTCCAGAATTGAGTAAGCTACTTTTCAGATTAATAAGATCATGAAGAAATAATTAGATAGATAAATATATATATATAACTATAAATACTTAATAAGTAAAAGTGGCAAGGCCATTTGTTTTCCATCAATAGGAATTTTCTGAAACCTTTTTATAAAATCTTTAACAATTCTTTAGAAGTATGTATTAATTTTATTGAGGAATTCTGTATGCATTGAAACATAGAGTATGATTATCAAAAGCAGTGGAAATTCCATTTCCTGTCTAGACAAACCACTTAAGCTGCATGAAGCAACAGTCTTTGTAATTGAAGTCAATGTAGAATAGCAAAATAAATGCAAACTGAATCTCATATCAAACCCAAAGCTTTTGGTATGTTATTGCTGGGTTAAGAGGGCAAGAGGATGCTATCACTGACACAGAACAAAATATATCAAGAAAAATGTCACAGAACATCTGAACTGATGAGAACAAGAAGTTCCAATGAACAAAAAATTCACCGAATCCAAAAATGTAAGGTGCTGACCCCCATTGACCTCAACAAGTTGTTAATTAGCAGAGGATTAACACCCTTTTCATGTGGTGGCAATCACTAGAAAATAATGTGCATGCATCAAAGAACTTCAGCATCTTCTAACAAAAGATTGAACACAAAGATTCTGTGGATTATGAAAGTGGAATCTGAAAAGGGCACTACACTGTCCAGTTTGTAATTTTGAACAAATTATTAATACCTTAGGGAAAATATTTGGGAAGAAGAAGACTTAAAATAGAAACATATTTTTGTAAAAGAATATTTATATTACATTAGTTTCTGAATTCTGTGCCTTTAACACTTTACAGGAAGTGTTATTAGAGAAAAATCTGGGCACATTAGGAAATATTGCCAGTTTATTATAAGGGAGACAATAAGGAAACCTTTTGATATTACTTTTCCAAACAGGCTTTAGGAAGTTTTGGTTCTGTTATAAACGTCTATGGACACCAGGTTATTCAGAAGTCTGCAAAAAACCATGACCTAGGATAAATACTGTAAAACAAGCAAACAAATAAACCCAGAACCCTCCCTCTGCTCTTTCCATTCTGAACCTATTTTGGGCTGACAGAGGCTGATGACAGTTGAATTGTGTTTTGTATCAGAGTACCTGTGAGGAGTCAGCAGCAACCTTAGTGCATTGTGGCTGTCAGTGAGACTTGGGGACGTTGTGTTGGTGCTGTTGGTGCAGGGAGAGGGAGCCCTTGGCCCTGCACCACCAAGGGCCAACTCCCCAACTCCCACAGGGGTCAGGGGTCAGGCAAGAAGCATTTGGGAGCCCCTTGGTGCAACTGCAACATGGGTGAGAACAAACTGAGGGGCCAAGAGTCAGCTTTATCTGGGCCATTGAATGGATCCCAGCAGTCAAAAACTTTAAATCACAGCACATTTCTGTTTTGGCTGACAAGAACTGAACCCATACCAGCAAACACAGGTTGAATGGATCCCAGCAGTCAAAAACTTAAATCACAGCACATTCCTGTTTTGGCTGACAAGAATTGAACCCATACCAGCAAACACAGACAGAAGTAAAGTCTTTTTTGAGACTTTTACAATGTCCCCTGCTATATAAATGTGTTTCCAGTAGTTTTGAAAGCAATGCAATCTCAATCAAAGATGTATTGTTGTGTCTAAAAGGGTTGGTTGCTTCTTAATTCTGAAAATGTGGCTAATATTATGAATGTACCTGCTGCAAAATAGAACTGACTTTCTTTCAAGATGCACACAATGCTTCATAATTTACTTTTGTAACAGGTTCATAACTTTTGTTCTGCTCTGGGCCCCTGAGGCCACGTGGGTATTGGAGTGTTGCCTGTGTGCTGTGCTGGTTTGCAGGTGGCACACAGGGTGCAGATGGAGGACTGTGTCCCCCCTGGGTTGCTTTGTACCACAAACAGTGCAGCAGTGAAGCTGCACACATAAACCAAGTGCAGAATGTGAGGAAACTGAAACACTGTAAATGTAGCCAAGAAGTTGCATTTATGTGGCTTTCACTACTCTCATAATGGCCAATATCAGAAACTTCTGCAAGTCAGCTGTCCATTGGGGACATTTATGCACAGCCCTGCCCTCACCCAAGCTTGTGATTTACAGCAGGAAGCAGTGGGTTGATAAGCACTTTTCTCTTATTGCAAAGACCTTCTTTAATTTCAATATCCAGGCATATATCTGAACCACTAAAGAAATTAAAATCTTGGTTTGTCTAATCATTTTTAGGGACTGAGTTCTGCAGGTTGGTTTTGTTGTAAAAATGTATCTGTCTCTTTCTAACCACAAAAGGCAACTTTTTAAAATTGAATTTTATCAAAAGTAGACTACTTCTTCTTTTATAGGATGATAAATGCCTATTAGAGCACTTTTGATGTTTATTTTTACTTCATCCATGTCTAGTTTCATCTTAGCCAAGTCTTTTTTTTTTGTTCTTCTGCATTATGAATCTGGCATATTTAAGACTTCACGATGGACAGGTTATGGAGTAAATTGTGTCATGAAAGGGGAGTAATGGCAATTCCAACTGTGATTTTCAGTGGTGCATTCATAGTTGCACTCATCAGAAGGAACCCATGCTTTGAGTCACATTTAAGGTCAGTCTCACAGGGCTGACAACTGAGAAAAATACTTTTCAGATAAATTGAGTGAATCGGACCTGGAAGTTTCTGAAAGATAATAAACAGGAAGCTGTGCAACTTTTAGACTCATTTCTTAACAGAGCCACAGTTGAAACACAAAGACATTCTCTCTGTTGTGAATTTGATATCACAATACTTGTAGTAGACTCTGTATTTCCAAGGGGATTTTTAATTCTTAATTATACTCTGATGCTGACTAGGACATGTTCTATTGTGTGTTTGGTTTGTGTCTCTCACCTGTTAAACCAGTGAATAAACTGAAGCCTCCTGTCAATGCATAGGTCTGCAAAAGTATACTACATTGCCCAGTTAATTCCCTGATTTTTGAAACATAACCTGGTTCAACTTTAGGCTACATGTGTTAAGAGTTAAAAAGCAAATGAAAAGATTCAATCTTCTCCAGAGGAAATTAGCATAATGAGCTCTAATCATATCTAGCTGTATATGAGATGATATTGGTAGTCTAAGTAGCATTAATTTAACTCTCCTTTTTTTCAGGTAAGTAGGAAGTAGATTCAGAAAGGCATCTAATATGTCAACCAAAATCTTGACTGTGTTTGATTCTCTATTATGCTTGCTTCAGGATTCTGATTAAATACTGCCTGTCAGTTATCTCTCTTCCTAATTAGATAAATGTTTCAACAAAATTCTTGGAGGGTCAGACTTAAATTGTGTTTCCAGAAGAACTTACATAAGCAACTTTGACGTTTGCTTACCGCAAGTGTTCGTGCCAGCACAGTTGATTATTTGAATACAATTGGAAAGCAAGTAAATTCAAATGAGTATTCATGAAAGGTGTTCCTCTGTCAGATTTAGGGGCTGAGAGTACAGAGATATATTGTGTTAGACTTTCAGCTTCACAGCTATGACTGTTACCGGCAATATCTATGTTAATCTACACTGGTTTAAGCCTCCCTCTTTTTTTATCTAAGACAATGGTTATGTAATGGTTTTTTTATCTAAGACAATGGTTCTGTAAATATATCAAATTACTCATTCCTCACTGAAAGGCAGCACTGCCCTTTCCAGTAGAAATATGTTATGGGGATGGGAGAGGTGGGGGTCTTTCAAGCACTGCCCTTTCCAGTAGAAATATGTAACTGGGGATGGGAGAGGTGGGGGTCTTTCTTTTTGTTGCTAGCATCACTTTAGAATGATGTAAATCAATCATGAAATCCACCCTAAAATATGATAGAAAAGGAAATAACAAAACCAGGTAAATTCTTTTTCATAGGATTTCCTACGACTTGAAATCTTAAATCTAGATGAATGTTTCTTCAGAGTTCTCACACTTTTCTCAAGATGCGATAAAATTAGATTCTTTTCACTCTTCAAAGGTCACAAACAGCATCTTTTGTTGACAATAACTAAAACTCAGAAGTGCTATCTAAAAATACTCAAAGCCAATGTATAAATTTTTAAGATTCACGTTCTTGGAACTAAATTCCCGTTTCAGTACTTACTGTTTGTTTTCACTCCCTTCTGTTGGCAAACACAAATGCAGATTGTTACAATAACTAAAATCCACAGGCACTGAGGCATGCACTACTTGGAATTACTTAGAATAAAGATGGTGGCCACAAACATACTCATAGGTTCTACTAATTTCACTTTTTCCATGAGCACTGGATCAGATATGTCTGAAGCAATGCATGCTGAGGGGAGGTGAAATGTGCTCCATAACCAATAAGAATACAGGAAAAAAGCATTAATATGTGTATGATAAATTATTCCATGAAATCCTGAGCCTCTCTGGTAAAACTGTCCTGCAGAATTCAATATCAAAGTTAATGTGAAATGTAGATTCAGCTCAGCTACAATGCTGTGAATCCATTGGGGTTTTTTCTTTCAAGTACTGGTTCTCACAATTTTTGCATTCTCTCTCCCTTTAAAGGATTATGGGGGTAGTGAAGGAGCCTATTTCCTTGTTTTTCAGGAGTTGAGTCATGGAAAGCTTGATGGATCAACAGAAACAATAGTGTGGGGAAGATGTTGAAGTATAATAAACCTACTCTTCTACTGCTCCTGCTAATTCCAAATTTAGCCCCAGTTTATCACATGGTGGGAGCTATTCTTGTTATGATTTTCCTTAATGCTGTTCATGTTCAAAGGTAGGTTAGCACTGTGCATCCCATTTATCACAAACTCAGTATGGAAAAGCCATATGGTGATCAAGGCTGGGAATTATGCCCCAAGTTTCACACTAAATGCACTTATATGGTCTTATGGCTACTTACACTTGGTGCCCATCTGTTCGGATGGCAGGGGGCCCACTGCTAAGTTGGCCAGACAATTGCCCTTGAGGATAGTTGCCAGACAATATTTGAGCTTTGGTGGGCAACATAGCAATGGAAAACCCATCATTTTTGCTAAAATTTCCTCCTTATATCAACAATGGCATGTTACACGTGCTTATAGATTCTACTTCACATAGAATATATATGAAATAAAGTGGAAATGATAAATTCTCTCCCTTGCAGAGGTACAAGTCATACTGGAGTGAGCAAATGTAAACAATGTTAAGGAGAAATGTTTGAAATCATATTGCAGTAGACTAAAACTACAAATGTACAGTATAGAGGAGATTTCATATCAAGTAGGAAACTAGAAGATAGACTGATGTAATATATCTGTGGCAAAGCTAAAGATGCAAAATCTAAATATGCTTCAGGAATTTAGCACTCAGCTTCAGAGAGAGAAGATTATACTATTCAAGGTGGTATTCACCATACAGAAGGTGGGATGATCTTGGCTAACTTCAAACAGCCAAACATATTTTACTTCACTATAAAGCTAAGGAATAAAAGTATTATTTGCTGAAAAGAAATCCTTACATCTTTGCAATGGACAGCAAATTTGGACCTTGAAGACAGTGCATAGAAGAAAAGATAGGAAAGATAGTAAGGAATAAAGGTGTGCATGATATGACAAATGAGTTTTGAAGAAACAAATTAAGCTAAGTGGAAGAAGGGATTAGGCAACATTGAGAAGGTATTGGAAGGAGGGAGAAGTGAAAAAAGCAGGCAGGATTGTTTATTTCAGTTTAAAAAAAATACGTTGTAGACAAAGTCTTAGGTTTAGGCTTGGAATTGACTACATTGAAAATAAAAACAGACAGTCATGACTTCAGGAAGGAGAGGCAAAACATAAGCAGGAAAAAGCATTCAGTCTAAGAAAGAAAAATAAGCTTTCATGTGAAGGGGAGCTGGGGAAAAAAGACCAATGAAGAAATGAAAAGCAGGTGGTAGCAGTTGAAGTTCAGCTCTTCCATTGAGTTCTGTGGATTAGGCCTTAGTAGCTCTGAAGCCTTGACTGCTTAACAGTGTTACTGAGAGAAAAAGTAATTCTGCTGCTCTCAAAGTTCTTTCTGGTCTGGACTGCTCTCTTGTAGCTAGAAGGTCTACTCTGCCAGGAAATCATCTTTGCCTATAGAGATGATGATTTCTTTACTGCTTCAATAACACTGTGTTCTGCATCTGTTACTTTTCAAGGGGCTTTATATTCTCATTTAAAAAAGCAAATTAAGCAGAGTATATGTTCCTGAAAAGTAGCAATAACTTCACTTTCAGACTTCTCACAGAAGTCTAAGAGTTTTGTATTGGAATAGATCTTTCTGTCCGGATGAACAAAACTAACAAACACAATTTGGTGTACAGAACAATTGCTTATGACAGAGAAAGTTACATGCCAGGTCTTGAACCTGATTTGTTCCAGGAAATATTGGTTTCCTATTTGTCAGACAAGGCAACTGGCTCTCTGGATTTTCTGGAAGAAGTGGTCACCTTTTCCATTATCTTGTTTTCATCTTCTCCAGGATCACTGGAACAGAATACTAAACCAAAACCAAACATAACACCTCCTAGGGTCACATGATAAAGGAGCTGTTTTCTGTGAAGCTTTAATGGAGAATAGGAAATTACTGAGTCTAGGATGTGGTGGACTCTAGGAACCCAGAAGTGTCCAGTAGGTAAAACTGGTTGTAGAACCATTGTTGAAACTCCCACTGGATAACAGGGAGGAATGTCTAATTTCTGTTCAGATGTTAGTAACCGGTTTAACCGTCTTCAGTCTGAAAAGGGATGCCATCCCTGGCTGAACTAGTTGGCTAAAGAAGTGCTTGAAACAGAATTTTTGTTAGTGAATAAATAAATATGTACCTTCTAAAATAACCATGCAAGATACTCACTGTTGTGTGTTCCAGGAGGTTAGGTCAAACATGCTAAATGACAATGGAACCACTGAATTAAAACAATTTTTCTTAGAATCATCTTTTTCCAAGACACTTTCACTCTGTAAATAAATTTGGTTGGTTTCTGTTGGCTTTATGGGATTTTGTAGAAATCATAAGATTAAGAGGTTAAAAATGAGGTCCTGTAGTCTTTAATACATCTTTTGGCTGTGTAACATTCATAAGGAGAAGTTATATAGATTCCTATTGACTCTCTAGGAGATATTTTCATATGTGAACAGAAATGTGAATTTAATTTTGAGCTTGGCCCAACCTCTAAGATTAAACACACGATAACCCAGTTATGCAGTTCATTCTGGACCTGAACTCTAGCAAAAACTTGTGTCTTTTAAGTTTCCCTGATATAATTGAAACACAGTACCTATTAGTAACCAGATGTAATTTAAGCAAAATACTTTCTGTTTTAACAGATGGGCCTTTCAAAACCAACTATATGAAACTAGTTTATTCTGAGTGTTTTGTTCCTGGAGGGACAGCATTTTATTTAATCATCATAGTTCTTATTTGCATATTGTGTTTCATTTGTTTCATGACCACATTAATTAGAAGAAAAGACTATCTTGCTGTACATGACATTTCAGTTCCTGAATGAACAAGGACATGAGCTTCAGGCAAGCTGCATTAATTTGGTCTGAATAGAAATTAATAACAAGTGTACTTCAAACTTTCCTTTCAAAAATAATAATTTGAATATTTATGCACAAGAAAAGGCCATTCCTGACCTGTGGCCAATAGATTATTTTGTTGGCTTATCCAAAAGAAAATATTTTATGTTGACAATCCATTACATGAGTGATTTTTGAAACAGAAACTCAGCACACTGTTCTTGCAAAGCCTTGATAAAAAATTTGTTTCTTAGATGCTTGATTATGACCTGAGAGGCTACTCTTGCTCTTGGAAAGGAAATATCAAATGTTTATCTCTTGAAAAGTTCTAGATATAAAAAACATACTTCCTAATGCAAATCCCATATGTTGAGTTGTGGACCATGTAATGACCAAAAGAAAAGAAGCTAAGGAAGAATATTGATATAATTAATTAATTTTTGAGTCCAGAAGAGACTATACCAAATTTAATCCAGTAATTGATACTAAAATTTCTTCCAAAACTATCTTTTGGGTAGAGGTCCAGTCTCAAAGTGAGGATTTTATGATGGACTCCCTAAGAGGTTATACAATTAATATACAGTTGATATGCTAGAAAAGTGCAACATTCTAGGGAGATGTGCTGTAACACTTCAATGCCAGCCTTGAAAGGACATTCAGATAGGTGGAGAAAAGTTGGAAAAAATGTGCTCAGGACTAGAAGAGAAATTCCATCACGTATATCTCATTTCTGGAATGTGGGCGTATAAATCTTAGAAGTTTTATTAGGCATTATTGATAAGCAAAGCATGTTCAGAGAGCATAGCTTCAACAAGAAGCCTCAGGTAGTCTGTAAAGCCATGCGGACACAAATATTTTTCTTCAAAGATATTGCAGTTTCATGCTTTCCATTGGAGGAAAAAAAAAATCCTCTTTCCACTCCACCTTTCCTGAAGTGCTTTGTATTTGCAGACTGCATACCTTTCAAGGTCACAGAGAACTATGGTTGTCCTTTTATCTGTGGCTTTAAGACTGTTGTGCTGGACCTAGAACTAAACATCCTGCTCTAAACTTTACAAGGTTGTTCATTCTTATGTACTTTATGTTTAAATATCTTATCTTTAAAGCCATTGTGACTAGTGCATATAAATAAATTGGGTTTAGAAGCTATTTTGTTATCATAGTTCTGATTTTGGCATGATGAAATTTTGTAGCATCTCTTTGTGCCTTGTTTTTATTTGTATCTTTTTTTCTGTCATTCACCTTTACAGGTATTTGAGAAATTTAGCTGTATTCCTACAGTGATAATTCATTCTCAGAACCACGTCAGAAAAGGCAAATTTCATCTTTGATTTTTCACTTTGAATTTTCATTAGCATTTTCTTTTTTTCCTATGTTTTCCTTCAACCTTATTGTCCTACCAGTTCAGTAATTCTAGCTCCATTTCCAGCTGAACCTGAAAGCTCTGACTTTCAGATGGATTGCAAAGGACCTCCTAGACTCTCAAAGAGGGTATGAACTGAGGTACAGAGAAAAGGACAACAACTTTTTACACTCCTTAATCTAACTTCTCCTTATCTTAATCTGAAGACAAAATGCCAAAAAGTTGATTTTGATAATAATAAAATGCTATAGCCCCTTGCATGTTCATTACAAGAGTAATTTCTCTAAATAAGGCAAACTATCATCCAAAGTAGTGGAGATTAGGTTTATTTGGCAATAAGGGCCCATCTTTAGCACTTGATTTGACCTATACAATTAGAAAGAAGGACATCAGGTTATGGCAGCTCAAATGAGGACAAAGTGTGATCTGTGACTTGAAACATTTCCTGGGCAGCCCAAAGAGAAACCTCAGACATTTGCAGCCATCTGCTTCAGCACTGAAGTCAATGATACTGTATCTGCTTCTGCACCAGTTGCATGAATTCCATTCATTTTACCCATATGAATTGAACTATTTTGACCTTTTTTTTTTCATTCCAGGTTTTCTAATACTTTTCTTGCAGATAATCAAACAGCTTAAAAAATCTGGTCTTTTAAAACAATTGTATCAGGTTTTGCACCCACTCTGTCTGGGTCCCTATTTAATCTTAGAAAATGAGCTATATTGCAGTAGCCATTATGTTGTTAATGCAAGCAAACGATGTTTAAGGGAGCTGGGGTACCCCTGCAAATCTCCTTTCATTCTGCAGCTCTTTTCTTGCTTGCGTTTTGTTAATTTTTGAGTGCTGCTCATGAAGTCAGGAAAGCAGTAAAGTCTTTGAAAAGCATGAAATAAATTCTGTTCAGTGAGTGGGTAATTGTTCAAGGTCATCTGTTCGTTGTCTTTGTCTTGATTGTTTGAATTAGTAGCTAATAATGGGGCTGAACCGTGAATGAATTATTATCCATAGGGCATATTTTGGGGAGTGTCAGGAAATATTACAGGGTAATTAAGGTTATCCAATAGCAAGGCTGTGTTACCAGCAGATGTCTAGTAATTACTATGTTTAAAAAGTGTGGGGATTAAACTAAGATTATAGCTTTTATATTGTCTGCCTTTACAAGTCAGATTTGGAATTTATTCAGTTTATTCTGCTGCCCTTTTCCTTTTGTTCTGATTCTGTCAGTTAAATTCCAACTTAAACACAGGCCTTTCCCGGTGAATTAAAATAAACATCAGCAGATGGTATGTAGTGCATGTGTATACAAAATAGCAGTGTGGTTATTGAGGACTGCAAAGATAACTGCATTGATAAATACTTACTGCTACTATTTATTTGTTAACAAGTTCTGTTTCCTTTCTAGGGCTTGAACATTAGGTCTTTCAGGTCCTAAAATATAGTGCAAAGATGAGTTTTTTCTAAATGTTTTTCAACACTGTAACAGTATTTAATATGACAGGAGAGCTCAATTGTTCATTTAAATTTAATTCATTGAGTTGGGCATCTTCAGGCAAAACCAAAAGTCCTGAGTTCAAAGTTTTGCTGTTATTACTGACCCTAAGCTGGCTTTAGAGCTACCAGAGGCCAGGGAAGGGGAAGCATTTGTTTAGTCCCCGATCCAGCAAATTTGATTTTAGCAGATGGGCTGAAGGGAGATAATGTAATGGACAAGTATCTGTGGCATCTGGAATGTCTGGATTTAGCACAGTTGACTGGCACTGGGTTGGGGGGGACGGCACAAAAACTGTCTGTGCAGAGTGAGCCTTAGAGGTAATGAGAAACCTCTCAGTAGAGAAAAGGGTGATGACTAGGAAGAAAATGTCAGGACATCGAGTGTTTATAGCCATAAAAGAGGAAAAGTGGGAGGTCTGAAAAACGGAGGAGAGGTACAAAATGAACAAAGAGGAAAAGTGGGAGGTCTGAAAAATGGAGGAGAGGTACAAAAAGAATGTGGCAGGGAAGGGAAATCTGGACAACAGTGAATAAAGGCTTTTGAGCAAGTGCTTGTATGTTTTTTGGGACCTCTTCAAAGAGGAGCACACTGTCAGGTTGGTTTTTTTCCTTAATAATAATTTTGAAACACAATTGAAATAAAAGGTTCCCTTTGCAAATTGTAGGTAAAATCCCAAAGTCGAAATCTCTTTGATTCTGCCCTTCTTTGCATAATTTTTTCATCTGACTAGCATTAAGCATGGTAAGCTTTTTATTTATTTATTTTGCATGCTGCTGGCAGTGCAAGAGGGGATTACACAGAAGCGCTGTGGATTTGAAAGTCTAGCTACAGTGTTAGTGATTTTTATTGGTATGTGGCTAGCAGCAGGTGAATTAGCCTATGGCAAATGCAGCTGGTTGTTGCAGCCCAAGCCTCTGCTCACTTTAGCTGGATTCTGTAGTCATCTTAGGCCATCACAGCTCCCTATTGATACACAATTCATAGTATCAGAAATTATTTTAGCCAAGCTAGAAGGCACGCATTAATATTGCATTGAGAGCTTCTCTGGCTTTAAAATAAATGTGATAAATGCTACATGTTTTGGACTACAGATTGTGCAGATTTGAAAATACTATGTGCTTGCATGCATGAGCAAAGCAAAATAACCAACAGTAACCTGAAATGCCAACATGGGTGAGTGGCTTAGTGTGGGCATACTGTACCAGGATGAAACTTTGTGAAGTGTCTTGGATGTGCAGTGCACATTGTCTTAATTACATGTGGGATCTTATTGAAGTCAAATGGACTACAGATTGTGCAGATTTGAAAATACTATGTGCTTGCATGCATGAGCAAAGCAAAATAACCAACAGTAACCTGAAATGCCAACATGGGTGAGTGGCTTAGTGTGGGCATACTGTACCAGGATGAAACTTTGTGAAGTGTCTTGGATGTGCAGTGCACATTGTCTTAATTACATGTGGGATCTTATTGAAGTCAAATGCATTTTTTCGATGTGCAGTGCACATTGTCTTAATTACGTGTGGGATCTTATTGAAGTCATTTTTCATGATCTAAAATTAAGGACCATGTAAAGTTTTTTACTTGGCTAAAACGTTCTTACAAAATTCTTGCTTGAAACATTTTTTTATAAAATGCTTAAACGTGTTCAGAATCAAATCTGAGAGCTTCTACTATTTAAAAATTGACTATAATCCAAACTGGTTTTCTTTGGCACTAATATAAAAAAAATCAGAAAGGAAGCAAAAAAAAAAAAAAAACCACCCCAAAACCAAAGCAAAGTGAGGTCTTTTCACTTATTAACCCCTATTGGAATTAATGCTTGACTGGTGTAGAAGAAAAGCTGTGAACATGGAAGTTTGAGGTTTGTGCAGTTAAAGATAAAGGTTGAAATACGAGGTGTCTCATATTATAACAGGATTTTCATCTGTTTAGGTTTCCTGAGTTTAAAAAATGCAGTCCCCTCATCACATCAATTAAGAACTTCAATAGCTATTAGTCCCTTTGGTGAAATACTGTAATGCCTCTTGTTTGTATTCCAAGTCATTGATATCCATATGTTAACATGATAAATGGCAAAAGCTGATGTAAAATGCTTCTAGCTTTATAAGATATCCATCTTTCCTGGTTGTCTGGTTATTACCATACAAATGCCTGAGCCAGAGCCTGTTTGAACTTAATGAGAGTATTTTTACTGGCCTCATTGTAGTTTGGATTCAAATAGAAATCTATTCAACTTTTTTTTTTTTTTTTTAGGAAGTTATGAGTTTCAAATGAAAGAAAGGTTGACGTTTTGTTTGATGGAATTAGTTAAAATACAGCAGTGTGGAAAGAGAAAGTTCAAACACCTAATCATACCTTTTGATCTGATTGTAAATTAACAACCACTGAATTAGTAAGAGCCACTGTAGTTTTTATAGCATTTTTGTATAGTTGGAAAAGGAGTTTAATGGAAAAGCTGTATTTTACCCTAAAGCTTTTCTTTCACTTTGTGATGAAAAGAAACACCAATGAGCAAGTTTTCCTATGCTGAGTTCACTGTTGCAGCAGAAATGCTTTTACTTAAATCTCAACACTACCAAACATGAGTAACAGCAGTAAGTACATAGGGCACTACATTACTGTGCTAATAATGACCTTGTTTACCTCAGAGAAGAAAAGCAGACTCTGCAAGTTCCTGAGACTTTACACAAGAAAGTGGGATAAAATCAGAGCATTCATTAATAATGAAGGAATAACCAATGTAATGAAGATCTGTCATGTGTGAGACTTAGATCCAGTAAAGGTGGAAAACACATCTCTAGTCATGGTCTAATTTTAGGATGTTCACAGGTTTCCTTAACCTTAATCAGCATGTGGCAAAGCCATGCTCTTGCTTACTTTGCAAAAATTTGTCTGCTTCTCTAAAACAGAGAATCTTTCACACTCAGAGCAATGTTGAGTAATCTCCAACAAATGTAAGAAAAAATAGTCCTTTTTTGTGGTGGGAGACCTTGTTAGAGACCTCAGAAACTGGCCAAAATGCTAAAGCAGCTTAACAGTGAAAGTTGGATGAGCTAATGAGGTACATTGGGGACTGTGCAGAACATCCCTATTTTAAAATGTTTGCATATATTTGTACTGGTATGTGACACCTTACTTTCCACATTGATGCTGTTATGCTGAAGTAGATCGTAAAGGGCTTTTGAACTTTTGTTGTCCTTCTCCACCAAAAAGTGGATAAAGAGTACAGAAGAGGATGTGCAGAGTCAATACTTTGCCTTATGATTTAGAGCAGGGACTATTTGTTTAGTCCCACCTCCACCACATCTGAGTCTCAATTGTAGTGAAGGGTTGCTATAAAGCAGATGTAAAATAATGAAGTTAAGAAATTAAGGAATGCTAGTAGAGGAAAAAAAGAACTTTTTAATATTTTCTTTTCAGCATTGGCTGTAGTTCAGAAATGGGAGACCTTTGAACACTCTGTGTTTTCATTTTAACCTCAGAACAAACATTTTAAAGCTGTAATTTTGGGTGGATGATTACTAATGACTTTCTTTGATTTAAACCTTAGATATTTCTAAAATTACCTTGACAGACATAAAATTAGCTGTGTATGGAAATCACTGAAACAGAACCTGCATGTGCTTAACTTTGGAAATAAACAGAATTGCTCACATGTAAGAGGCTAAACATGTGTTGGCACGACCAGAGTTGTAGAAACAGGGAAGTTGCACTGAAGTCCTGAATTTGCCATGCCAAGGTTTTTAGGATTGTGTAAGATGTCTTTTCTGTGTGGAAGGTGTCCCTGCCCATAGCAGAGGGGTTGGAACTAGATGATATTTAAAGTCCCTTCCAACCCAAACCATTCTATGATTCTGTGTGTCCTAGATCAATGTTTATACACTGACCCATGTGGTATGGGCCAGCCTGGATCCTGGTGAGTTCAGCCTGCTCTCCAGCAGCTGAGTCTGCCCAGCCAAAGTGCCACACTAAGCAGTTGCCTAAGCTGGTGATGTTAGTGAGCTGTGAATTGGTAGTAAGATGGATCAAGAGGTATCCTGATTTCACTGTCGCCAGCCAAAGTGCCACACTAAGCAGTTGTCTAAGCTGGTAGTGTTAGTGAGCTGTGAATCGGTAGTAAGATGGATCAAGAGGTATCCAGATATCACTGTCAAGGAAAAGGTGAAAGAATAGTTGATTTGCTGTAAGAAAACCATGACCTTCCTGGAAAAGTAAATATTTTCAGACTTTTGGCTTAAAAAAAGACATTTATAGCTTGAAACTGTTCTTAGTCAAAATGAAGTTTTAATAAAGGTTAGTTAATTTGCAAATCAAATAGAATATTCTATTATCATTTGAGCTAAACCTATTATGGCTTAAAGGTTTTTGGTTGGCCACTCAACTGAGAGTCCCATATTTCAGTTTAATTCCCAATATTATTGTGTGGAGTTTGTGACTGTAACTTTTCCTCTGAGATGACAATTGTGCAAGCTCTACAGTATATATGTGGCAATTCCTCATATAAAGCCTGTGAACTCCAAGGCAAAACACCTTGGTGTGAAAACCTGTAGCTTTAACTGCTTTTAATATTCACACCTTTCAGATTATTAAAGCTTAAATATGAGGTATACTAAGCACTTTTGTAGACATTTGTTTTTTATCAATCAAGAATGCATGCTCCAACATAAAATCTTATAAGGAGAGGAAATAATTTGCTGTAATTTGTTCACATCCCTTTTCTACTCTTCTAAATATCTTAAAAAATATCCAGCCTAAAGATTGCTTGATTTTTGGGCTTCAAATTTAAGTTGTTATAGCTGGGAAAAGAAATAATTTGATGTTTATTTTTGATCTACAATACCCTCATATGGCTCTGGGCTCCACAAGAAGTATGGCTAGGGGTTATTTTTAGCATGTTAAATCGGAGAGGAAATAAAAATGGTCATTTCTTGAAACATGATTTGCTGAACTCTTGAAAAGAAAAGGGTAATTTAGAAGGGTATCCTGTGTCAGGAAATGACAAGCTACCTTCACCCTGGTATAGGCAGGGCTGCGGTGCTTGGATCAGTGGAGGGCTGTTGATTTAGGAGGGAGACACACAGAAAAAGTAATACTTTGTTCAAGTCACTGGACAGTCTGAGGATTTGAGGAGGAGGCAGGGAGGGGCTGAGGGTTTACACTAAAAAGGCCAGAGTCATCAGACTTTTAAATAGCATGTGTGGCCTTTTTCAGTGAAAATAGAGAGTAATGTGGCTATAAAAAGCAAAGTAAACTACCAGTTGACTGCCTCTTTTATTCCATGCACATCTTTGAAGGTTAAATTTGTTATTTTAGAAAAACATATGGTAGGTTTGAAAAGAAAACCCAAGTTGTTCGGCTCCAGGTTTTTATTATGTGAATCAAGAAGTCATGTTGCACTGAGAAGGAAAATCCTCCCCTTTAATGTCATTACACTAATGAACACGAATGTGCTATCTTTTAAAACTCCATCAATGACATTATCTAGCATATAAGTACAGTTTGTAAACATAAATGTGACTGACGTATTAACTTGTAACTATAAAAAGGAAATTCACTGATTCACAAAAGTGTGAAAAGCTAAATATCCATATTGCAAACCTTTCTAGTTGTTAAACTTTCTCTTATATGTACAGTTTTCAAATAAATTTATTAATATTAATGTTTGGCAGATATAAGCAATGTGCCAAATCACTAGTGACCTGTTGATTTTATAGGATATTTGAAAGCAAATCAAAGAAAAAAAAGATGTAAAGACTCAAATAGAAACTTTAAAGAAGGCACCTTATCCTCAGCATGTAATACCTGTAATAAAAGGCAAGTCCAATAAAAGCTAGAGATGCCTCCACATTTCTTAAAATATTAAAGCTTAAAATGTGGTTATCTCATTTTGCTAAGATTTTTTGGACTACTCTGCTCCTAACCCTATATCCAAACTTTATCTCATTTGAGTAGGACCATGTTGTTCTCTTCCTGTCTTAGCAGCAGTGAAGTTCAGATGTGTAAAGCCAGAATTATTCACATATTAGTATATACTAAAAAGCAGATTTGGAAATGGGAAAAAATGTGGGGATCTAATTTTATTTATCCAATGTTGAAAGCACACTGGTTGCTCTGTTTTATCTCAACACAAATCTCTTAAGTTCTTTAGAAGTATCAGGACTTCAGCTCTTTCAGACTCCAGTCTCTCACTGACTTACCTGGAAACTCTCTGCCTTTGCAAGTATCTTTCTTTGGGTTTTTTAGACATCTCAGCAGTTTGGATCTCTAATAAACTTTCACAATTAGAACCAGTAATCACTTTTCTTTAACCTATGCAATATGTTTACCCTTGATTTCCTTTAGAATAGAGACCAACTATTAGAGACATAATTATTTTGTACATGTGAATATTTTTTTATGGTAAAAATCATTAATTATTATTGCAGGTCCAAACAGTTGGGTACTGTCATGGGGTTTCCCCTTTCAGTGCCTCTGTACACCTTCTTAAATATAGAAAAATTGACATCTTCAGGGATTCATGCTTTTTATCCATCTTTTTTCCCCTATATCTCAACTGCTACCCCCTCCTCTACTTCTAAGGGCTATTCTCCCTACCAAAATTGTTTTGTAATGCTCAGAAAATTGCTTACCAAAACATAATGATTATTTGGGGAGTATTAGAGCTTCTGGGGAGTAATACCTTGTCTGTCTGAATTAACCATCAGGTGTTCTGTGCCAGCAATTGGTGTGTAATGTGGGAATTAGGATGTTTAGCTAATCTTTGTGATGATACTTCTGTTCTTCAACTGGATAAGTACTCAGGTTACAAATATTTTATCCCACACCTGTATGCTTTGTTTGAATGCTCACATGAGCCTTTTTAAATTTGCTTTCCATAACTATTTGTGCTTATAAAGCTTGTAGATTCTTTCATCTAGCTGATCGCAAGGGGACGTGGATGGAGTCTAGGAAGATTAATTTTTAAAAAAACAATACCCTTGTATTGAGTTATTGAGAAGTCTCAGCTGAATTCATTCCTCTCAAGTACTCACATCTAAAGTGAATATTTGGAAAGGGTGGTTAAATTTAATTTATAGAGTTGTGGTAACACTGTTAGGTGTACCATTTGTTTTTCTTTTCATCTATGTAATCTGCTGGCTACTCTTAATGTCTCCTTTCCTCCTTTTCTAAGGAAACTTACTTTTATATCTTCAGCACATTTTACTCCTTTGTATAACACACACACACATATATATATTTATACAAATGAATTTTAGTAAGAACTGACAGCTTTTAATGACTTAATGAATGCACACTTAAAAGGAAACTGAGTCATAGTCATGTTATAAAACATTCAGGTGATCTTACTCTTCTCACTTCTTTGTGGAGTTGAATACCTATTCTTTCACAAAGTAGAAAGTTTACTCATTTAATGGATTTTTTTTTCCTGCTAGAAATATTTTTAATCATAGCATGGTCATATTTTATTCTGAATATGTTATTCTGAAGTTTTCTGTTTCAAAGAAAGAAGTTTTCTGTTTTAAAGAAAGAAGTTTTCTGTTTCAAAGAAAGCATAACATTTCCAGAAAATCTTACTGAAGTGAATGTATGATAGCTTGAAAACGCATGTTAACCTGAGGAATGTAGCTGGAAAATAAGCACAATGATACAAAAATGCAGGATTGAGAAATATTGCTTCTTTTGGAGGCTGTGGCACTGGGAAGTTCCTCACTGCTAAGATTATGTGATGACATGTTTTTTGGGTATTGGTTTGATGCAGTGTAATAACCTGAACAGTTCATGTCTGAAGGAAGTGTATACATCTGTTGATTAGTCTATGTTACCTGTCTTATGGCATCAAATCAATTAGGCTTGAATGTCTCATATAGGAAGCTGGTAAATAAACATACAGGTGTTCCTCCCAATGTGCAGATTTATAAAATATTTTTATTATTGAAAGTCCATTTCTAGTGTCTTTGACCATGACATAAGATAGAGTGAGCTGTATTTCAAAGTCTGCAGGTCTGAGGGGTTTTCTCACTGGTATTCAAAGTGGAGAGCTTTGCATTATCTGTGTGGCTAAAGCAAGAAGAATGGCAGATCTGTGTGTGCATGAGGTGCTGAGACTGAGGTGAAAATATCACTGTGGACAGGTGGTGGAAGAGGCAGCAGTTCTTGAGCTGGGCAGACAGAACAGGAGAAAGAGGGAGGAGCTGGCCCAAGGAATAGAATAATGTCACCTATATCATATGGGGCTAGGTATAATGATACAGAATGACTGTGCCTCGCTGAATAAGTCAGGCCAATATGAGAACATAAACCAGCATTTGATAGATAATGAAGATCATCTCCAACTGTGCCTGTGCGTGTTCACAGAAATGAAATAGAATATCTTATTTTCTCATGTAAGTGATCTGTGATAGCATTTCTCTGCCTTTTCCCTCTATTATTAAAAAATCAGGGGAGAGAAATTTTTAGCAATCTGTGAGCTAATAAACCTGTGGTTATTGCAAGCAAGAAGAGTATAATAGAAAAGCTGTCGTTGTGTGACTGCTTGGTACTTACACGCTTCACTAGTATCTGTTGATAGCCAATACTTGGAGGCAGGCCTGAGACCACAACACATTTGTACTGCCCCTCCAGTAGGGTCATGTTACCTGCTTATAAACAGACCTGGCCCAGACTAAAATGAGAAGGCTGGTATGTTAGGGAAGTTGTTTTCTCCAGCTTAGTACTGGAAAGAATCTTCCAGATCATAATATTTAGCCAGATGCTGTTCCATGTATAGAGGGCTGGGAAAGGTGAAATTTTGCTATAGCTGAAAAAGAGGACAAGAAGCCAGGTCCCTTGGGGGATTTCCCACTACACAACAGAAAACTGAAGTTTAGAGGAAAAGATGATGACTTCACTGACTTGTCAGTGGTCATGATTTCTACTGCATGGCTGGGCATGCAAGCAAATGAAGCAAGAGGGAGAAAAAGCCAAAACCACCACCACCACCAAAACCTAGAATACCTTTCATATTTCAGTAAAGGATGTGGAAAGATTTCTACTCTTTCAGAGGTCATTCCCCTTAGAGCACACTGAAACAAGGCACTGTGCATTGCATCATTTTTTTTTTCCTGGGCCAGTGTCCCTGTTGTTTCAGAACCTTTTGGGAGGCCTGACAGTCTCTGCTTTTAGAATTTAATGTACTTAAAGAGGTCTCACTAAACCAAACAGCCCACAGTACTAGAGCACTAGAAGTGTTTTGCTTTGTACATGCCAAGTGTTGAAGTACCAGACTGTGGGCAGGGTGACAGACTGCTCTGAGAGCAGGCCAGACAGGGGAAGAACGAGGCAGCTGCCTGGCTATAGCAAAGGAAGGTCAGGAGGATATGGGGTGACAGAAGCATGGCTGATTGTCCCATGGAGATTGTCCCATGGGGACTTCTCTGTTAATCCTGGACAACAAGAGAAAACAACCTGGCTTTTGTCAGACAAGGTGGGATCTGTGGTTCACAAAATGTTATGCAAAAAAGTGGTGAATCATAGTCAATGTGTGTATTTTGATATTTTCCCACCTATAAATACTATTCTTACTTCACAAGACCTTCTTGTATTCTAACACTAGAGAGTCCTTTCTGGCTTTATGATCTGTCTTACAAGACTTGATAAACTCTCCCTCAAGACCCTGTAAGATGATATTAGCCATTAACATCAAAGGTGCTTTATCGAATATAATCAAGGAACTTCAAATGTCAATACAAGGGGTGTTTGTTTTGCAGTTGGTGGGCAGCCATCCAGTTGCCATGCAGTTATAGAGATCCTTAATGTTGAAGAAGCATTAAAAGTGTGGTGAGAAAGACTGATAGAAGGCCTACAGCTCTAGATTGTGCAGGAAAGGGATTGCTTGTGTAATACAAAGGTAATCTATTTTGGTTTTTGTTTAAAAGGGGGGAAAGGAAAAACAAAAAGGAAGGAATAAAAAGCAGCTATTTTGTCAGCTGTATATGCTAACCTGGCAACCAGGGGGAATTAGTGAAATGTTACCGGCGACCTTTTCTTTTCTCATCAAAGACGAATAAATTAAGTGAGGTAGAAAATTTAATGTTAAATATACAGAATAGCAGAAACTCTTGTGACCCTCCTTATTAGGAATTTCATGCCACTGGATTTGAGTCCTCCTTGTGTTGGCAGGCAGTAACATGAGACAATTCAGTCCTGATTTGATTTACACAGTGAGGGCTGAAAGTAGCAGCTGCCCATGTGAATGACCAAAGGTTGAATTCTTCAGCTGTAAAGTGTGCATTCAAAGGATGCCCAATGGCAAGTTATTTTGCAATTTGTCACATCTATATCCTAGTGGAGAATAGGCTTATGAGCTGTATTAGCACCTGTACCTTGGGCAGCTGCACACCTTGGTTATGGGTATACCTTCTGGTACTGTTTGGACAAATCACCTTAAAGCTGCAGTGATATTGTCAGGCATCTTCTAGTGGTGTTAAAGATATGGAGATGTCTGAAGGCTGTTTTGCTGAGGCTGCTGAGAGACAAACAGTAAAGCTTTCTCTCCTCCATGAGTTTTGGAGCTGTGCCACAGGAGTCGGTGTATCATCCATCTGTACAAAGACCAGATATAGATAGAGACATAGAATATCTGCAATATGGACAGATTATTTTTACTCAGTTTTCTCTGTGAATGGATGCTCTTCAAGTTATTGTGTTGTCTCCTTGAATTATGTATGTCCATTTGTTTTACATTCAGAAAATGTGTGTGTATCTGTCCCTGCTAATGCTCCACCACTTATACAAATGAAAGTGTGTAAATAGTAATATTCAGTCTTCCCTTCAGCCTACTTTCTCAATCCAAAACCAAAAAAATCCACCAGTTAAGACTTTAAGCTACCCCAAAGTGAGTAAGTCTCCATTGGTTGGGTATATTATCAGCTGATACTATTGTTACCCCTGAAAGCAGGGATAAATTGTGAATAGCAACACATGGGAACAGGGAGTGAGGCCTGAAAGAAGTGTCAGGGAAAGCTCCTCCTCTTGTTGCAGTTGCTGGTGCAGAAATGAGAAAAGTTTTGTTTATGCTCTTGTAATCTTAATGCTTTCATGTTAATGTTGTTTACAAAATCTAAACTCTATCTTAATATCACAAAATGAGCTTACACAAAGTGTGGGAGTGCAGGATGGAAGTCAGATTCTCTGCTCTGGCAAAGTCGTGGCATGTCACTGGTGAGCTGGGCAGAGGAAAGGGGACATTTGTTTCTGTGCACATTTACTCATGGAGGGACAGAAATAAAGTGTGGTAGCTAGCAAGCTGATGTTTAGTGTTCACACTGACACACAGATACATATCTGTGTATGAGAAATTTCCAAACAAACTCTTAGTGATGCATAAAAGTAGACAAGCAAATGCTTATGGTATGATAAAGGCATCTAATTCTCTTTTGTTACACCTGTATCGTTCCTACACCAAAACAGTGACCTATTTTTAATTTTAGTTGTTTATACATTCATTGTTTTAAAAATGAAACTAAAACGTATAAAATGTCTCTTTCTTTACAAGGCTATTTGCATGCACAGTTTAATTAAAATGTGGTAATTTAAAGATTTTTGCAAGAAAAATAGTCTTAATGGTCTTTTAAAACTGGCAAATGTAGTCATTAACTGGAAAAGATTATGAAATAAGATTTCTACTTAAAACAAAATGTTTAACTAAGTTTTAGTGTCTAAATTGAAACTTTAAATTGAGTTTAGGTCATATCCATGGCTTAACTTTATGTAAAAGTATAAAATTGGCAAACATTAAATAAGTAACTGCTTTTTTGAGAGTAGTAAATGCAGAAAATCAGACAGATTTGTGCAATACAAAAATTTGGTAGTGGTTCTACTACACATCTCATTTGAATTTCTTGCATGAAAAAATAGATGTTTTATGGATTAGAAAAGTGAAAAGAAAACATAAACCATAGGATGAACTTGTCTGATGTTTAAACACAAACATTAAGTAGCTGAACAGTCTTGACATCGTACTGAAAACACTATAATTATGCATTGGAAGTAGAAGTAAAGCTATTTTCACTAAATGCTATGAAAACCTTGCTGCTAATCATCTTCCGATTTGTACACGATAAAAAAATCTAGTGAAAAACAGAAAGCTGGGATTTCAGAATGTTTCGTTGAGATATTCTTCTAAAGACGTAGAGGAAATAAAAATAGTCAGTCACCTACTTACACTATTGTCTTTTTTGCTTCCTTTTTGTGAGAGGTTCTGGGTGCTCTTCTTATTTCCCTCTTACTCTTCTTCAGTCTTTTCTCTCTTACTGACTCTCCCAAACTGGTATCCAATGCACCTTTCTGAACTGCTGTAGAAGACAAGCAGGCTCAACTGGTTCTCATTCTTACACCATAAAAATCTTTGTAATAATGAAATGGTGAATTTCCACTTAAACTATTAAACTAACTTTTGGCATTACCCTCTTTCTTTACAAATTCCATGGGTTTTTTCCCCCTGTATTCCTGTAATATGGAATCTCTTACAAAAATGCAATTAATATATTTGAATATATCACCTCATTCTAACATTAAGAGATCTTGCTTTAAATGTTTTGCTGCATTTTACACAAAACTCCCCACAGGAATTAGCACATTTAGTAATATTAGCAACATAACAGCAGTGGTATCAATCTCATTATTAATGTATTTGTAATGTTTTTTTGTTGGAGGGAGAGGAGCTGCTGACTGTTGTGTTTACACAGTGGCACAAGCATTCCATAATCAAGTGATGCTAATAAACATGAACTGATTAGAGTGCTCTTTTTCCTCTCTGTGTCTGTCAGAGCCACTGAGACCAACCTTGATAGTGCTTCCAGCTGCCACACAAACTGTAGCTGAGGTTCTGGGCTGGGCATGGTTTTTAGTGCCAAAGCACTGAGCTGTTTGGATGTAGATTCGTGGATCAGCTGATTCTCTAGAAATCCTGATCATTCATTTTGCTGTTTTGTTCCTGATTGTCTCAGAGCTAACCTTTCTGGATAAACAGTATTTCTTTTTAATCTAAATTTAATCTACTCCTCTCTATGAATAATTTGGCTGAGTGGAATCCTGTGGTTGTGAACAGCCTTCTATTTTCAGCTGGGGGAAAAAAGGTTTTTAAATAGGTATTTTGATGGGGTTTTTTTCCCCTTTGGTTGCAGACAGTATCCCTGCTACTCAGTAAACACCTCTGTAGCACTTTCCAACTTTAGTCCTTACAGGTTATTTACTTAACATTCTCCCAGTGATGTGTTTTATGAGATCAGAGGATATCAGCAATGGCTTCATATTGTATTCTTTTTCAGAATTAGCTATTGATTGACTGATTTTGTAAAGGCATTTCTGTGACATTTTGTCATCACTCTCGATGTGCATGGTTTGATTTAAATAAAAGCACTTCTCTTTTTTCGGGGGCGGGGGGCAATCTTTAACACTCTGTGGAAACTGGTTTGTATTTTTGTTACAGGCAGGTCTAAAAACAGATGGCAGTTTAGAATTTTTGAATCGTGCAATCATCTTTTACCCTAAATGAAGTTTGGGCATGTTCCATGAAATAGTGATCTATATGACCAGTTACCAGACTGTGTCATGTACAGGTTCTTCTGCTGCAGCTGTCCTTGTCCTTTGCTTTATAACAAACAAGTAAACTAGATGAGAGAGTGTGCAATATCTGTAAGAATTTGGAGTATATGTCAGTATTAATACACACTGATTTGCTGGGCTGCTACAATACTCTGTTACTAACTAAGGAAACATCAGTTAGTTAAATATTTTGCAGCAATTTTGAATAATAGGATAGGTGAATAATTACCCTAATAAGGTCAAAACATACTTTTGTTAATGTGGTGTGAGTGTAAGTTTTCATTTGGGTGGATTGCCAGAGTCCTCTGGAAAATGAAGCAAACATTAAATGTCCCAGAAAAGTCAGAAGATAGTGGCTCTTGGAAAAATCAGAGCTTTCACATGTTCTGCAGTTTTTAATACTTACTTTTTTGACTTTCTTGTAATCCAAAAAAGCATGGCATGATTCAGGACAATGGACTTTGCTGTCTTTGTTTTTCATCTTATAACAGTTATATTGCATGGAAAAAGATCATATTTTTTTTCTTGCTGTGAAGCTTTCAGTAAAG